>NC_055680.1:16059340-16286840 GCF_017976325.1 Chelmon rostratus | reverse complement strand
AAAACCATTCATTTTGCATTTACAGACATCAAGCTTGATTTATACTGAACTAAATATATGTTCAAAGGACCCAAAACAAAGTTTGTGATTTTCTTCAAATTATTTTTTTTCTTCATGTCCTGCAGGTAATATTTTTGGTTTGAGTCAAATGTGACTTGCGCATGCACATTGAAAACTGCACCACTGCGCAACTCCAAACTGCACGACCCGAGCACATCGCGCCATTTTACATTTATGACATCTTCTAAAAAGAAACGTAAGTCAAGCAGTTGCTGATAATTAAAGTTTTAGTGTTTTGTGTTGTTAAAATAGCAAAGAACAGCCGAATTCAAGCTGACTAGCAAGCTATCATTGGTGGTGGCTAGCGAGCAAGCTTAAATGGGACGATAGCCGGCATGAATTTAGCTCGGGGTGGGCAAACTTTTTCGCTTGTGGGCCACAAAGGGTTCTAAAATTTGACAGGGGGGCCGGACCAGGAGCAGATGGAGTGGTAATCCACCTCATAAGAGAAAATAAAATATCAAGGGATATGTAGAAAACATGTGCTTTAATTTCAATTGAAAATGAACAAAAGCATTACAACAAAATATCTGTCCCACAGAACTGAGCTATTTATTGAAATGACTCTTAAAACACTGAAAATGTAATGAATAAAATATTGTTTTTATTAGTTATTATTTTAAATCACTGAAAGTTCTGTTATCCTTCAGGATATAATCATCATCACTCTCCTCCTGACTGTCTTTATTTTAAGAAAAACGGTAGGAGATGCAGGTCTACTTGTCCTGCTCCTTCTATTCAATCATCCCTAATGCCAAAACTCAACAATCTCCCTCTTTAGCCAGCGCATCAAAGTCTGGAGTTAGTTTTGTTGTTGTATCATAGTCTTTAAACACCGCCACAGTCTCTTGGCATATCGGGCATACAGCAGTTGATCGGTGTTCAGTAAAAAACATTTAGTTGTCCACTCCTTATTAAAAACTGGACATTCTCTGTACACTTTTCTTTTCTTAGCTCCGCTCATCTTCAGAGAAGGGCTGAGGGTCAAAGAGTAAAGCGCAAACGTGGAGTAATACGCCGCACCTCAACAAAGCTCAATGTATCTAGAGTGCGCTATCTATTGGGAAAAAGCCAGAATTGCAGGGAAAATAAAACATTAACAAGGTTTATTAATACAATTTCTTCGAGTTTGGCGGGCCGGATTAAAAAGCTTAACAGGCCGCATATGGCCCCCGGGCCGTAGTTTGCCCATGCCTGTACTAATGTATACAATATATATAATATATTCTTAATTACAGGTGATTACAGAAACAGAAGCATATTATATTCCATTTCAGCCAATAGATCCTCCTAAATCTTTTTATACATTATAGCACAAAACTATTACAAAAAAAAAGAGAGAGATAACTATTGTGTGAACTTCAGTGCTACCAGAGCATTTGTACACGGCCAAAAAAAGTTTAGATGGCCCTTGCACATATCATGGTCCTGCAAAATCTGATTATATTTCAACAACTGGACTGCAACAACAAGCTTAAAATGTTCAGAAGTCAGTGGTTGTGAGCCAAAATCTCTAGAAATTCTGTGCAATGCGTCTTCGTATCAGGGGCGTGTCCAGGAGGCTGGCCTGAGGTGGCACAGGCCACACCTGATTGGCCATCCTTCTATCCTAAACTATCATCTGCCTGGTCCGAAATGAGACCTTTGTTTGAACTGATGAGCAAACCAGACCTTTTTTTAAGTTTAAGTTTTAATTTTTTAAAACTCCATGAACATTTTTGCAAGCCAACACAAAAACAGGTGAATTGAACGATTTAACGGTCCAGGGTGGTGGTAATTCACCGTAGCACATTTTCTGTATGAAACAATATTCAGAAGCAAATGAAAAATTCTTAAACGCTTCCTATTTTCATGATAACACACTTTAGGCCACCAGGTTGAAGAAAGTAAAATGTTTGACTTTTGTGGTTTTAAAACGCTGACACACATCCTGCCTAGATGTGGTCTGCATGACAGCACAGCACAAAGTCAGCTCAGGGGTGTGATCCAGCCCCTCAGGTTGGTTCACTCCGTCCGTCGACCGATAGCCAAGCAGCATGGAGATCGCAGCGCTGTGCGCCATCGTCGGTGAGTGCCATACGTGTGTTCATGTGAAGGCGACACTCTGATATTAACAATATGTGTGTCTTATGTGCGTTAGCATGTTTAATGTTAGCATCGATTTTCCCCTTGAAGACTTCTACTACTGTATGTGATGACGTTTTTGTTTCAAGTGGAAAAAAAATCCCATCAACTATGTTGAAATGGTAGTTAAGTCTTGAAATGACAAACTGGGACAAATACTAGTTAATAACAGTTGTTTTACCATGAAGAGAAGCCCTGTCACAAAAAGACAAACTTTTGCAAAACTTAACCCGGCTAACAAAAAAAGATCGGCTCCAGTTCACAACCAAATATTCCCTGCATGTTGTTTGCATCTGCAAGAAGGAGATGCAGCCTTATCTGTAAAACTGGTCATGCTTTTCACACCGGCAGCAGCTAGCTTGATTAGATTGATTACTTCCGTAGCGAAACAAGGAAATGACAAAATGCAACAAAGGCGACGCGCTGCACGTTGGTTTCCTTGATTGTTCGCCTCTGCACACGCTCGCTTGCTCGCTTTGTGAACACATTTACGATGAGAATCTCAGCTTGTCATCTTCTTTCTGTTTCTTGCAGCCTCTGTGAGGGTCATTCCCAGCAGCACCCAGTTCTTTCAGTATGAGTCTCTCACACTGAGCTGTGGGGACTCCTCTGAATGGAAAGTTAAGAGGAGCACATCCACACAAAGCAACAAAGAGTGTTCCGTGTGGGGGACAAGAAACGAGTCCCTGTGTTTCATTTATGACCTTTACCCAGAAGATACAGGAGTGTACTGGTGTGAGTCTGGAGCTGGAGAGTGCATCAACGCCATCAACATCACTGTGACCAGTGGGTTTAACCATCTGCCGCCATTACATGTGAAAGAGCGCCCCAGTAGGAGGAAAAACACGAGTAACAGTAATGCTAGCAGCTCTGTGAGGCCGTGCATGTGCTGCTTTGAGCTAAATGCTAAAGTCTGCATGCAAACAAATATAATGCTAGCATGCAAATGTTTGGTAGGAAGAATGTTTGCAATGTTCTTCATCTTAGAAGTTAGCAAGCTAACATTTGTAATTAGCAATAAGCAAAAGGCACAGTTGAAACCGATGGAGTGTCAATGACGCTTGGCTATTGGTCGACCAACAGACCGACTGCCATCTCTGCAGTCATGATGCTAGCAAAAACAAAGGAGTTTGGGTAACTGTAGTTAATCCATACAAAAGTATAAAAAGGACAATTTGCTGTTTTATATGAGATCATGTGCCGGACTAGTTCTTGGATTAAGCTAGGTCCCGGCTCCATCATGTGATCTAGGCAGGCCTTTTTGCAGGAGTGCAGCTTTAAGGCTTCTTCTGCTTTGAACTAGTTTCTGATACTTCTGCTGGTCTCGCTCAGCCGGCTCGGTGATCCTGGAGAGTCCTGTACTTCCTGTGCCGGAGGGAGAAGCCGTGACTCTGCGCTGCAGAAGCAAGGCGGCCTTAACCTCCAATCTCACGTCTGAATTTTATAAAGATGGCCTCCCCATCGGCAGCAGCTCCACAGGAAACATGACCATCCTCAGTGTTTCCAAGTCTGATGAAGGTCTCTACAAGTGTAACATCTCTGGAGCTGGGCAATCAAAAAACAGCTGGCTGGCTGTGAGAGGTGAGATGAGCTTCAGCCATGTTGCTATTGTCATCTTTAAATATAAGGGTGCTTTTTGCCTAGCTTAGCACAAAGCCTGGCAACCATATAGACAATGGTGTTGGTTTGCATTGAGGTCAAACTGTGGTTTTTCTCATCTGCTGTCTTGAAGCTGGGCATCCTGAGTCTTTTCACTCATCTCTTGCACACATTCGACTTCCTGTGGTGGGTGTCTGCGTCTTGCTGGCCTTGGTTTCTCTGTGCCTCTGGAGGATCTACAAAGGTCAGCCTGTTTTCATGTAAACAACATGGCATTTTCAGCATTACCTGCACCAAGGCAATAAAATCACACAAAACACCTATTTAAAGAAAATTATAGTTTCTTTTAAACTGTAACACACAAGATAATAGAAATATTTTAAAGGATAAGTCGACCGATATTCAGTTTCTTTTTCAAATCCTTAAAAATATCAAAACCAACAATGAATTTTTTAGGTGTTCATGTATATAAAGCCTGATCAGCGCATTGTTGGATAAATTATTCCACTTTGGAAAATTGGAGTGAAGTCAATGAGCGCTGGACCATTTAATTTAGCCAAAAATGTCAGAAGAATAAAAAAAATCAAAGAATGGAACACTACCATTGAAAAATTGCTGTCTTTACGTGGCTAAATATATCACTGCTTATATATCACCTCACTGCTTAAATGTCAAAAGAAGTGAAAGAGTAGTGAGTCACAAATATGGAGTTAAAGGTCTTTTTCAGACTGGAACATGATTCGTTTTTGAACCTCTTAGGTTTTGATTTCACAAATTTCTGGGGAACTTACTCATAGATGATCAAACAGAAAAATAAAATCTGATAGTTTGCGTCACTTTCCTTCAGTGTTTCGTTGCAGTTTGCCTAAAAGCCTTTTTGCTCGCATGTATAAACCCAGCTGGTGTTTAACAGTGAGGCTTCTTGTTCTGCAGGTAAAAGCAGCTCGGATTTGTCTTACACTGATGTCATCATCACACAGGAAGTGCCGCCGAAGAGGGACAGAGGTAACACGCACAGAAACACGAACATCGATAAAGACCGCTGCCGAAAAATAATTAGCAATATATATATATAATATAATATATAACGAATGTAAGAAAAGTATGTATCCAGACAGAAATGGACTAATATTTTGAACTACAGATGAAATAGCTGCAGATACGTCTAAAGTTTCCGAAACTACACCAACGCTTCTTCTCATAAACATGTGAAGTTAACCTTCACGGTGTGTGTGATCAGCCAACACCAAACATTGAGTAATCAGTCATTCTTCTTCGACCATATAGGTCATCCGAGTCAATTATTATGACACAGTTTTGAAATAGTACAGTGGACATGTTCACTGACTTGGACACGGGAGGTCGGGGGTTCAAACCAGTCAGGGATCATCCAACCAAGCAATCCCAAAGAGAGGGGATACATGCAGGGAATGTTGGAGCATTGGATACCTTGAAACCCACAATCAAGGCTAACAAAGACACAACTATTAGCCCAGTGTTCCAACATCTGTAATAGTAATCTACTATCACAACTAAAGATTAATGAGATACAACAACAATGCTAGGAGCCAGATGACAGGTTGGTGGGGGGATGTCATCATCATCACCTCCACAGCAGTTAGTATCTGTTGGGTACCAAGCCCCTACAGATACCAACTGCCTCAACACAAGAGCTTACTGGAACACTTACAATACTGTAGCTTGTTGTTGACAACTTGCATGTGTGTCTTCCTCAGAAATGGATGACGTAGCTTGACGTTTGACGTTTGATTGTTGAGTTAAAAACTCAACAATCAAACCAGGAGCCACCTGAGAGGAAACAACACAGCCAGTGTTTACATCGATTTTCTACGTCATTTTCTGTATTAAAATGTCTCATTGTCAAATAAACAGCTTTCTTGTTTGCTTGGCTGCTTAGATCCCTTTAGCTAATGTAACAGTCGCTACTCTTCATCAGTATTTTGAACAATGCTTCAATAACAGGAACTACATCAATACACACATCCTGTAACCTTCACATCAAGCAACACCAGCTCAAAGTCTGGCTAACACTTAGCTCTATAACAATTTCATCCTCTGTAATTGAGAAAAGAAATCTCTCATCTACAAAATAACCACTAAATACTAAATTATCAAACACTCACCTGAGCATTTTCTGAACCTCAACATTATTTGTCTCACCTGTGCACACTTTGTGGCGGTTGGTGTTTCCGGTGCTTTTATTTTTACGTTCCACTTCCTGTGTTGCTGTGTGTGTGCGCTAACTTTACTCTTATTTTTTGAGGCTCCCTTCCCCCCTGCTGCGTCGAGGAGTGATTGGTCACACCTGGATTCACTTCCGACTCAAGATTCCTATTTATACTCTGCGGAGACCCTCCTCGACGCCAGAGTATACTACTTCGTTCCGTAGTGCCAGTGGCTTCATGTCTCTCCAGTGGTAAAACTTGTTGAGATTTCGCTTGTGAACTTTCCGTGTGGAATAACCCTGTCTCTCTTTTGTTTTTTCTTCCAGTGCCTCCCGCGCCCACACAGCCCAGCACTCTCTGAAGCCCTTTTTGAGTTTGTTTGGATCACGTGTCTCATTGCCTGACCCTTTGATTTCCCCGTTTGTTAAAATAAACTTTGTTCAAACCTTCTCCGTTTCCGCTCCTGGGTCTCTCTCAGATTAAACGTCACACACTTTGTTTCATTCTTTTCTAACTCGCACTGCCGAACAAAAACCAACGGGGAAAAACATGCACACAGACAAACATTTACATAAATAACCTCAGACACATTTAAACTGAGCTGAAGACGGAGCGTAAATAACATGTAGATGTGAAACACCATACAGGGAGTTTTTCTGCTCGTGTGGGTGAATAGTTTCAAAGTCAACAGATTTCTAAGTCCTGTTGTTACACACACAGTACCTGTTTTTGTAGTCTCTGCTATTAATAGCCTCTTTGAACAGACACTTCTTCATACCTTTGCTATTGTTAGCATTTTCCCACATCAGGTCAAACAAAGCCAAGACGCCAAGCTCTCAGGACCTTACATCACTCACAGACAATCTGCTGCAACTTCCCAAGAGACGGAAAGCCTCAGACTTTCGTAAGAGAAGCTGTTCTCTGCTGGGATTGTACAAAATAGACTTGTTATAATGCAGAGAACGTGGTTATAAACTCTCCAGAACACAGTTGTCTCACATTTGAGAGCACATCTTTCAGCTGGATGACTGGATAAAGAAATGTTTAAATTTTAATGGATTTATTTGTTACATTTTTTGCACAAATGGTTCAGTGGAGATTCCTGCCAAATACATTTTAGTTCCAAATTCTATTTAATCACATGTTTATTGTATTTTTTTAATATTTTGATTTATCCCTGCATCATCTACCTGGTCAACACACAATCACTGTGTCAGCTGCATTTACATCGCTGCATCTCAACGAGCAGTTAGTTCAGTTAGGATAACAGTTACAGTATTGAAATGCTAATTTACAGCAGGTAGATTTAAAGGACCAATGTGTTGGATTTATGGCGAGGTTGCATCGTGGTATATGGTAGTTATCATTTCTACAATTGGTTTTTCAACTAGCCGTTTCCCCTGTGCCCAGTCTTTATGCTAAGCTAAGCTTCATACTTGGCGTACAGACACGGAAGTGGCATCAAACTTCTCATAACTGTCAGCAGAAAAGCAAATCGACACATTTCTTTCCTTGATGAAATCAATGCTTGAGTGACAACGACTGCAGAAATTCAAAACTCTGATTCATCTTCCAGTTCCAGACAGACGAGTGTCGGCAGGGAAATCCCAGCAAATATACAAGTTCTCACCTGTAGTTTCTTGTGACATTCCGGCATCAACTTAAAGGAAATAGTGGCATCCCATTATTTTTCATTTCCTTCGGGTATGTTGGACTTTTTGAAAGGAAAGTTCGTTCAGTTTCCTCCAACACACTCTGTGCACGTGTCACTTTAAAATGCGGTCTGTCTACATGTGTCAGCCATGTGATTACCTCGCCTCCAAGTGTATGCTGGGATCGCCTCCAGCTCTCTCCTGACGCTCAACAAGATTCCAAGCTGGTAGAAAATAGAGAGCGACGTTTTCTGGATCAAAACATTTTATCTTTTTAATTTAAAGGTATAATCGGTGATCAAAATATAAACCAAATAGTGGCCCCACTGCATACAGAACAGGAACCTGATATCACACTAAAATTGACAGACAGCAGCAGACTCTGGTTAGAGGAACTGTACAACCCCAAATTCCTAATGATTCCTTCAGGTGTAACAACAAATTATTGGATATTTCACCACTGCAAACCTGTCATCATCAAACTGGAGACTGTTACACCACCTAGTGGACATTTTAATCTACTCCACTTTGATTTCATATGAAAGCATCTATTCAACTCTGGTCAGTATACATAGACATACAGTATATATGTCTGTGAGCAAAACATTTTTCATCATAATTTAGAAAAAATAATACATTAATACAACAAACAGTTTCACCTTCAACCATCTGATGATGTTTGTGACTGACAAACCTTATATAGGTTTATATGACTGACATATTGCATTTTAAATGAGTTATTCACGCTGGTTTTCATTTTCTAGTCTTCATTGAATTAACTGAATGTTTTGAGCAATCCAGTGGTGGAAGTGTTCAGATCCTTTACTTAAGTGAAAGTACAAAATTGTCCATTAGAAATAAAGGTCTTGCATTAACATCATAATTAAAATATTATTGGCTAAATGTGCTATTGTACAATACAAATGTAATATAATGTACTGTAAGTATTAAAAGTAAAAAAAAAAGGTTCATAAGTTGAATCTTATGATGAATTGTGATGAATTGATTAATGGGACCAAAAGAAAGAAAAAATGTTGATTTGTTGTATTAAATTTGGATTCATTTTTCAGACTTTTCTCATGTGAAATAGTGGAGAGTTTGACATCTTTGGGTTTCAGAAAGATTTAGATAATTTAAGGGGTCAAAAGCCGGGAAGAAGATTAGTCTTAAATAATGTGTTGCTTTTTATATATATTTTTTTTTTCATCAAATTTTAATTTAAAATGTGAATATGTAAACTAACTATGAATTTATGTCGTGTGTATATATGTATAACTTATGTCAGATAAATGTAGTGGAGTAAACCATGATCATAATCTGCACAGCAAATAAATAAATATTGTAGGAAGTTCAGTTACTGTTAAAAAAAAGGCTGAAATGAAATGAAATGAATCCTTCACAGGTACATTGACAAATGAAAAATCTTGATTTTTTATTCAATAAAATGTGTTTGAACAGTAGCAGGCAAAACATAGTATTGCTTTAACAGTTTATTATGAGTGATTAAAGAAATTATCATATCAAAAGACCAAAAGAGGCCAATTAACAAAGGCAGGAAGTGCATAGAAGTGCACTGTTACAGTAGGTAAGAGTGACAGCTGATTTTCACTCTTTCACAGAGTCAATTCAAAATACTGTACATAAGGCAGAGAAATGATTAACATTTGGAAACATAAACAAGATAAATTGCTATGAAGTTATAGCTCAGTGTAAAGCCATGAAAAAAGATTTAAAACAGTGTGATGTGACAGTTTTTGGGCACAAAGTCACACTTTCACTCTGCGCACAACATTTTATATTGGCAGTGAGGTCTATTTTGAAGTGCAACGGAATCTGAGCTGTGTGTTTTCTTGATGCATACATTAATTTAACAAAAATAGATGTTTGCAATTGAGAGAGTTAGTGCCATTTTTGCTTGATTGAGGTGCAATGCCAAGTGTAAGTAAGTTCAGCACAAAACAGCTGCTAGTTGTTATTCTGGTATTGGTTTAACGATTGGTAGTAGGCAAGGACATTCTGGTAATGGTGAAAAATGAACATTTGTGCAAGAGGAGGACACAGGATGGAGGAATTTGAATGAGGAAAAGGGGAGTATGTCATCGCCAGAGGGTTTAAGGTTAGAGAAGCAGCAGAAGGTGTGGAGATGATGTGATGAGCTATTGGAGTTGGAGGACGAGTGGAGGCTGACTGAGAAACCCTGAATGTTGGAAGAGTGGCGTTTATGGTTGGAAAGGCAGATGTACCAGTTTGATTAGGAAAGAAGCTGACAGGAGAAGTGGTATTTGAAAGAGCTGCAGCAGTGCTTGAAGGAACAGGCAGACTCCTCTGAGATGTTGAAGAAGTTAATGCCTCAGTCGTCGTTTTTTCAAGGTATGGCGTCGTTGTTGCTAATGTAGGTGGAGGATCAGTTGAACTTGAAGTGACAGTGGTGTTGCTGAAAGAGGTGGTGGCAGCTTGAGGGACAGCAGAAACTGTAGCTGCAGCTGGAGGAGGCTTGGTGGAAGCACCAGCTGTTTGAGTCAAAGCTGTGGTTGATGTACCAGCCACAGCGGAGTTTGCATGGACGGATGTTTTTTGAGGCATTGTAGTTGTAAGCTTGGCCAGGGTCACTGGAATGGCAGATGATTGTTGGGTAGTAGTTGCTGGATGAGTAGTAATGGCTTTTTCTGGAATGGTAGTAGCCTTGTGAACACTTGTGGGTGCAACAGGAATACTGTCTGGAGGACCTGTGGGGGTGACAGCAGCAGCAGAAGCAGTAATTGCTGGAATAATAGAAATAGCTTTGGGTGAAAGACTAGATGTGGTAGTAAAAAGGGCAGATGTGGTACTGGGAGGGGTAAATGTTGTAGAAAGTGAGCCAGATGTGGAACCAGGAAGGCCACATGTGGTGCTCAGAGAAGGAGGTGTGGAAGAAAGTGGGACAGATGAGGAACTGGGAGTGGCAGATGTGTCAGTAAGAGGAGAAGTTGTGGTAGAATGAACTGCAAATGTGGTAGAAAGTGGGCTAGATGTAGTACTGGGAGGGGCAGATGTGGTAGAAAGTGGGACAGATGTGGACTCAGGAGGGCCAGATGTGGTACTAACAGAAGTAGATGTGGTAGAAAGTGGGCCATATGTGGTACTAAAAAGAGGGGCAGACGTGGTAGTGAAAAGGCCAGATGTGGTACTGGGGGGATAAATGAAGTAGTGTGTGGGCCAGATGTGGAAGGGACAGATGTGGTGGTCATAAGGCTAGATGTGGTACCAAGAGTGCCAGATGTAGTTGTAAAACTGCCAGATGTGGTACTGGAAGGGCCGGAGGTAGAAAGGCTAGATGTAGTTGTAAAAAGGGTGGATGTGGTACTGGGAGGGGTAGATGTGGTAGAAAGTGGACTAAATGTAGTACTCGGAGGGGTAAATGTGGTAGAAAGTGAGCCAGATGTGGAACCAGGAAGGCCAGATGTGGTGCTCAGGGAAGAAGGTGTGGTAGAAAGTGGGACAGATGAGGAACTGGGAGTGATAGGTGTGTCAGTAAGAGGGGAAGTTGTGGTAGAATGAACTGCAAATGTGGTAGAAAGTGGGCTAGATGTAGTACTGGGAGGGGCAGATGTGGTAGAAAGTGGGACAGATGTGGAACCAGGAGGGCCAGATGTGGTACTAACAGAAGTAGATGTGGTAGAAAGGGGGCCATATGTGGTACTGAAAAGAGGGGCAGACGTGGTAGTGAAAAGGCCAGATGTGGTACTGGGGGGGCTAGATGAAGTAGTGTGTGGGCCAGACGTGGAAGGGACAGATGTGGTGGTCATAAGGCTAGATGTGGTACTACGAGTGCCAGATGTAGTTGTAAAACTGCCAGATGTGGTACTAGAAGGGCCGGAGGTAGAAAGGCTAGATGTGGTCGTAAAAAGGGCAGATGTGGTACTGGGAGGGGTAAATGTGGTAGAAAGTGAGCCAGATGTGGAACCAGGAAGGCCAGATGTGGTGCTCAGGGAAGAAGGTGTGGTAGAAAGTGGGACAGATGAGGAACTGGGAGTGGTATGTGTGTCAGTAAGAGGGGAAGCTGTGGTAGAATGAACTGAAAATGTGGTAGAAAGTGGGCTAGATGTAGTACTGGGAGGGGCAGATGTGGTAGAAAGTGGGACAGATGTGGAACCAGGAGGGCCAGATGTGGTACTAACAGAAGTAGATGTGGTAGAAAGTGGGCCATATGTGGTACTAAAAAGAGGGGCAGACGTGGTCGTAAAAAGGCCAGATGTGGTACTGGGGGGGCTAGATGAAGTAGTGTGTGGGCCAGACGTGGAAGGGACAGATGTGGTGGTCATAAGGCTAGATGTGGTACCAAGAGTGCCAGATGTAGTTGTAAAACTGCCAGATGTGGTACTGGAAGGGCCGGAGGTAGAAAGGCTAGATGTAGTTGTAAAAAGGGTGGATGTGGTACTGGGAGGGGTAGATGTGGTAGAAAGTGGACTAAATGTAGTACTCGGAGGGGTAAATGTGGTAGAAAGTGAGCCAGATGTGGAACCAGGAAGGCCAGATGTGGTGCTCAGGGAAGAAGGTGTGGTAGAAAGTGGGACAGATGAGGAACTGGGAGTGATTGGTGTGTCAGTAAGAGGGGAAGTTGTGGTAGAATGAACTGCAAATGTGGTAGAAAGTGGGCTAGATGTAGTACTGGCAGGGGCAGATGTGGTAGAAAGTGGGACAGATGTGGAACCAGGAGGGCCAGATGTGGTACTAACAGAAGTAGATGTGGTAGAAAGTGGGCCATATGTGGTCCTAAAAAGAGGGGCAGACGTGGTCGTAAAAAGGCCAGATGTGGTACTGGGGGGGCTAGATGAAGTAGTGTGTGGGCCAGACGTGGAAGGGACAGATGTGGTGGTCATAAGGCTAGATGTGGTACCAACGGTGCCAGATGTAGTTGTAAAACTGCCAGATCTGGTACTGGAAGGGCCGGAGGTAGACAGGCTAGATGTAGTTGTTAAAAGGGTGGATGTGGTACTGGGAGGGGTAGATGTGGTAGAAAGTGGACTAAATGTAGTACTCGGAGGGGTAAATGTGGTAGAAAGTGAGCCAGATGTGGAACCAGGAAGGCCAGACGTGGTGCTCAGGGAAGAAGGTGTGGTAGAAAGTGGGACAGATGAGGAACTGGGAGTGATAGGTGTGTCAGTAAGAGGGGAAGTTGTGGTAGAATGAACTGCAAATGTGGTAGAAAGTGGGCTAGATGTAGTACTGGGAGGGGCAGATGTGGTAGAAAGTGGGACAGATGTGGAACCAGGAGGGCCAGATGTGGTACTAACAGAAGTAGATGTGGTAGAAAGTGGGCCATATGTGGTACTGAAAAAAGGGGCAGACGTGGTCGTGAAAAGGCCAGATGTGGTACTGGGGGGGCTAGATGAAGTAGTGTGTGGGCCAGACGTGGAAGGGACAGATGTGGTGGTCATAAGGCTAGATGTGGTACCAAGAGTGCCAGATGTAGTTGTAAAACTGCCAGATGTGGTACTGGAAGGGCCGGAGGTAGAAAGGCTAGATGTGGTCGTAAAAAGGGCAGATGTGGTACTGGGAGGGGTAAATGTTGTAGAAAGTGAGCCAGATGTGGAACCAGGAAGGCCAGATGTGGTGCTCAGGGAAGAAGGTGTGGTAGAAAGTGGGACAGATGAGGTACTGGGAGTGATAGGTGTGTCAGTAAGAGGGGAAGCTGTGGTAGAATGAACTGCAAATGTGGTAGAAAGTGGGCTAGATGTAGTACTGGGAGGGGCAGATGTGGTAGAAAGTGGGACAGATGTGGAACCAGGAGGGCCAGATGTGGTACTAACAGAAGTAGATGTGGTAGAAAGTGGGCCAGATGTGGTACTAAAAAGAGGGGCAGACGTGGTCATAAAAAGGCCAGATGTGGTACTGGGGGGGCTAGATGAAGTAGTGTGTGGGCCAGACGTGGAAGGGACAGATGTGGTGGTCATAAGGCTAGATGTGGTACCAAGAGTGCCAGATGTAGTTGTAAAACTGCCAGATGTGGTACTGGAAGGGCCGGAGGTAGAAAGGCTAGATGTAGTTGTAAAAAGGGTGGATGTGGTACTGGGAGGGGTAGATGTGGTAGAAAGTGGACTAATTGTAGTTCTGGGAGGGGTAAATGTGGTAGAAAGTGAGCCAGATGTGGAACCAGGAAGGCCAGATGTGGTGCTCAGAGAAGAAGGTGTGGTAGAAAGTGGGACACTGGCAGTGGCAGATGTGTCAGTAAGAGGGGAAGTTGTGGTAGAATGAAGTGCAGATGTGGTAGAAAGTGGGCTAGATGTAGTACTGGGAGGGGCAGATGTGTCAGTTAGAGGGAAAGTTGTGGTAGAATGAAGTGCAGATGTGGTAGAAAGTGGGCTAGATGTAGTACTGGGAGGGGCAGATGTGTCAGTAAGAGGGGAAGTTGTGGTAGAATGAAGTGCAGATGTGGTAGAAAGTGGGCCAGATGTAACAGTCCGAGTAGCATAGATGGTAGTAAAAAGGCCAGATGTGGTGGTGGGTGGGGCAGAGGTGGTCCTGAAGAGTGCAGATGTTGAAATCGGAGGGGCAGAGGTGGTTGTGGGAGGGCCTGAAGTAGTTGAAAACGCTGGTGGGCATTCACAATTCATATTTGCATTAAGTTCTGGGTAAAACTGAGTGACAGTGCTGTGGAGAGGACACTGTGTTCCAGGAAACACTTCAAATTCTGAGTTCTGTGTTGTCATTTCATTTTGGAGCTCCGCCAAGGTCTTCGTCTGCAGATGCGTATGACCATCTTCAACATTTTTGCCCCAGTGTGCACTTGCAAGCCACCTCATCTCACTGTGACTGTAGCAGCAGAATGCTGTCCAGAGCATGACAGGAATATTAATCCTGTTTCTGAGGAAGTTGCTGCTGCTGGGCTGGGCTCCAGTCACCACATAGCCTTCGGTCTTGCCATTGTTGTTGATGTAGTATTTATCCATCACACATTTGATGCAGGTCTCCATTCTCTTCCAGCTTCCTGTATTGAACGCATGTACTTGTGGAACAATGTTAGTCAGGGTAAAGGTAGATTTCTTGTCATTTGCGGTAAATCCGTAAGAGTTTGGGCATAGATGTCCTCTGTCATACTCCTTGTTGTATTTGTAATCATCATCCCCTGCCTGGTACCTGTAGGACTTCTTTATGTTGTCCGTCTTCATGTTCTTGTTGTCACATATGTTCTCAAGCTGTAACAATTGGAAAGCTACGTTAGTGATGCAGGAAGGGTAGTAGTGAAGTAGAATAAATGTACAGTAATGACTTGGTTCCTCAAAGTTATATGATAATTTATAATTTATAATACTGTTTGCAGTAAGCTTTGCTTATTTTGGTAGGCTCTGCTTATTTCCATTTTACAGAGCAATCATGTTGAAACCCTCAGTCAAATAAAACATTATATTAGCAGCATTTAGCCGAACCAAGTCACTGCAGGCGTAAAGTTTGTTGTCATCCAACAATGGGTCAAGACCCTCCAGGCCACGATGTTATCCGATGTAAGCGCTCAATAAATGTTAAATACGATCACTGACAAGGTCACAACAATAATTCTGACAATTGTTGATTGCAGGAGTAGAAGCAGTATTAGCACCTAGGGGTCAGTCGAGTTAGCTCAGCCCTATAGCAGGTGCTGTGGGCAGTTGTTTGATTCGTTTTGGATAGTTTGGTTACTTGTATCTTGCAGTATCATCACACATTATGTGAAATCACACCTGTGGTTCTATCTTCCAGGGCGGTCTGCGTTTGTTGCCCAAGCCTTCTCCTTTGTACTTGCAAGCAGAAAACACTGCGATCTTGTTCTCTGTGTCGTAGAGCGTCACAAAACTTCTCATGTCACTTAAAGTCTGGCAGATGGGTTTGTATCTGTTCTGGTTCAGGATGTTCCCTCGCTCCAAGATTCCGAGGACGTGTGGTGGGGTTTCCTGAAGAAGAAACTTGGCACATTCAGACATCGATCCCACCACTTCAGCTGCTGCGGGAACGATGGGTAGGAGGAGGAGAGCAGTGAGGGGCAGGAGGCGCCACATCTTCAGGAACGCCATCGGCAAACACTGCACCGTTCGGTCAGAGGGCAGAATGGTCAAACATTGCAGTCAGTTTGATCCACAGTGAAAACTTCACTGTTGCATGTGAAGACTGCAAGGATATGATGTAAAAAATGCTGCGAGGATATGATGCTCTTATGATAGATAAAACATGACGACGTGCCCTGTACGGTCACCCAGCGTGCATAACGAAACGCAGGTATTTTAAAGTACAGAAAGTTGCATAAATTATTCAAAGCCAGGTACGTGCTACAAATGCATTTTTTGCACATCTGTTAATATATATTAAAATTTTCATTTCCTTTTTTAAAATGTCTTCATAGACCTGCTTTCTCTCACAATGTCGACCAGTTTACGTCTATTTCTTCTAAAGTAAATTATCTAACATTGCTCACTGCAATGCTGTGCTCTACATTCACATTTCACTTTTTTTCTCCCGTCTGAAAACATTTTCATTTGGCACTCAGGACATTTCAGAATACGTTCATTCATGGAGTTTAGAGAAGCAATGAGCAAAGCAGCAGCCGGGACATTAGCTGTAAACTGCAGTTTATTTGTGTCTTGAGATTTGATGCTGTATATGAAAAGTGTCATGAGATAACTTTTGTTGTGATTTGGTGCTGTCTAAATAAAAGTGAATTGAAAAATTGAATACAAATTGAAAATACAGAGATTAAATAAACTGAAGCGTACATAAAAAAAATTGCTTACCGCCCCTCAGGTTTCAAATCAGGTAATTTGGCGTCCTTTCACACAGCAGTTGACAGAAGACAAATATCGACTGAGCCTGAGGAGGAAGTCTGATTTTGATTCCCTGAAATGAAAGTGGGTGAGTTTGCTCTCACTTAACCTTCTTGTATGCAGAGTCTGCTGTCCAGAATGCAAAAACCAAACGAGACAAAACAGGAAACCATCTAAACTAAAGGCACGTTAAAGCTGAGCTGAACGAACTGTCAAAAGGTGAGTTTTGATGAAAGACTATGGCAGAGAGAAGGAGCAGGTGTCAGTGCAGAGGTCTGCAGGGTCTGATGGAGCGATGATGGAGTTCTGCTTGAGAACGCTGGTTTAGGCCTATGATTTGATGTTGGTGTGCCACAAACGTAAACAGCCGGCACACGGCGTGGAACTGAGGCCGGGTTTGAAGAGAAGAAAGTCGTGCAGCAGCAGTTGCTGAAAGGTTTCATTTTTGTTGTTGCTCTCACTGTGTTTTATGTTGCACACAGAAAAGAGCTTTTTGAATATCTTCTGCAGAAGTTCAGTCATGGTTGAAGAACAGTGGTGTGCACAGACTTGTTGAAGGGCAGGGGCAAAAAGGAAAAAAAGGGCACATATAGCGTGTCCTCGCCACTGAAGAGGGCACTTTAGCACGCGTTTTGGCTCCCAGGGGGCACTTTAGCACATGTTTTGGCTCTCAAAAGGGCACTTTAACACACGTTTTGGCTCCCAGGGGACACTTTAGCACGCGTTTTGGCTCCCAGGGGACACTTTAGCGCGCGTTTTGGCTCCCAGGGAGCACTTTAGCACGCGTTTTGGCTCCCAAGAGGGCACTTTAGCACGCGTTTTGGAGTCCAAGAGGGCACTTTAGCGCGCGTTTTTCAAAAACTGGGCCACGAGGGGGGCAGTCCCCCCCCTGCACACCACGTGACACACAGACTCTCAGATGTCCCAGTACAGAAAACAGTGAACCTCCCCATGTCCATTATGTTTTTACAGGCTTTTTGCATGTTTCAACACATGCAATGATAATGTTAGTCTAGGCATACATGGATTAATCATGAGTTTAAAGTGTAAGATTTTTCATGCTGGAAAAAACCTGTAAAATGCTGGTATCATCCTTTGAATGTCATTCTGTTCTTCAGTGACAGTTAAATTTGTCTCTGTCTTGTGCATTTCTGAAAAGCAGCTTTCTCAGAATCCTCTTATTCCTCTTTCACACAATGACCAGCTTTTTAAAAGAAGTTCATTCTGTGGAGACACGAAACTGTTCCAACGGGGAAAACTAGCCTTTAACTCGACGCTTCAGCCCAAAACAAACTGTAGTTATTCTGATGCTGTAGAATAACTCATTCCTTCCTGCTGTTGGACTTCAGCACTACTTCCAGTAGACCACATTCACCACAACTGGAAATACGCTCAAATAAACTCAGTCATTACCTTGTTTCAATTATATTGTTGCATCGAAAGAGTTATGAGCTGCACTATGTTACCTTTAATGTTCAATTCCAGTGACTTCTTAGGAGAATATTAACTGTTGCTTATCATGATTATTAATATCAGCCACTTGTTGAGCTCATTGCTTTCAGCTTATGGAAATAAGTGAAGGAGACTCCCGTGAAATCAGCTGGACAGTAAGAGAACAACGTTCAGACAGACAGACTTTCTCACTTTATTTAAAAAAAAAAAATCAACCTGCAATGGTAAAGGTGAGGGGGCAAAGACGTGGTCTCCAGCAAAGCTGTCTCCAGTGGAAAATACGCCCTTGCTTTAAGCTAAATTATGATTCATGATAACCTTCTTCTCAGAAAAGCCATTTAAAGTTTAAGATTATGCTGAGGCTGCACGGAGTCATAGGAGGTCAAATATGTTAGATGTGATATCTGGACATCATTTTTTTTTTTTAGCTTAAGCAGGGTTATACTTTCTTCAGTGTAGCTTCAGCCTTCAGCTCTTGCATACATCTTGCCATTTATAACATATAAATACCCATTGGTTTATATGTTTGACTTAAACTTAAAGGTACAATCTGCAGTTCAAGTGTGATCATTTGAGAAACTCATGCTTTATTTCAAGCCCTCTGTTGTTCTGGACTACTTAATCTTGAAGTTACATTGTACAAGTTTCTTAGGAACAATAAAGCTGCAAATTCTTCTTTTATCTCTTTTTTTAACTTCCCTGTGAGATAAAGACTTTCCTCCATCTCACTGTGTTGTGCTGTGTATTCATGTAGGATTCATCACACTCACAGACTGGTGGTTTTTTTTCAATGCTCAAAGTTTTAATTGTGTATAAGGCAAGAAAAAACAGGAAACTCTCGAGAGTGAAAGGGATAAAAGACAAAAATCCTGAAGTCATGTACTGCATGTTTCTCTGTCGTCCTCACAGATTTTTGGCGCAGACAAATGGCCTTCTGTTAGAGCAAGAATTATCGTCAAATTTCTTCACATCTGTAAAAAGACAGAGAATTATTCACGTGTAAATTGGCTCATTTCTCAAACAACCAACAAACCATCAAAATAGATTTAATGAGTTAGGGCAGATATGAATTTAAACCGATTTAAATCATTCACATTAAGTGACTGAGAGAATTTATCTTACGCTGAATATGAAGACGTCCCCACTGCTGCTGCAGCAGGAAAATTCAAAAATGATCTTTTGACAACCTGAACTTCACGTTTGCATCAAACACTTTACACAAACCTGAAGACACAACTTGAAATTTGATGTAAAAGAGGAAGCGGTTCAGTGTGCTGGTTCGTCTTGAAGCCAATAGAAACACTTATTGCTGGTGTTAAGTTTTGAGAAACTTATTGTTCTTGTTTAGTGCACCTCATCTGTGAGAAACGTCATCATCACTTGTATCGATGTCTGCTGCAGGGATTCTTAAATCAAACCCTGCTCAGGCCTCAGTAACAAAAGAAAGAAAATGTTTCTGAAGGAACATATAACTTCACCTCCTGAGTTCATCTGCAGACAGCTTGTCACTGCAGAATAATTCGGCTCTCCGACATGCCAGTAGTAGAAGTTAAAAGGTGAACCATCACTCCAGAACCAGGTACGATCCTAGAAGATTAGAATACAATATAAAACAAACGATGGTTTGAACAAACTTTTGTGTCCTATATTGTAGATTTTGTGTCATCAGTCACATACCCGTGCTATATCGTAGCCTCCAAGCCAAGTGAGTGGATGGGAATGTGTGTGACGCAGGCTCATTGCCTGAATCACATGCTGCTCCTCAAAGCTGTGCACTGATGCAAGGTGTCCACCCTGATTCCGACAGGTTCTCTACAGAGAGGAGGCCAAAGAGGGTGAAGTCATGTGATACATTACACATGAAGTAATGCAAAGACAGCCAATAAGGAGAATGTGCCAATTAAAGTGTGTGAGCCAGCAGCAGCAGAATGGATATAGTACAGGAGTATTCTGCATCAGTGGTGGAGGAAGTATTCAGATACTTTACTCAAGTAGAAGTACTAATATCACACTGTGAAATACTCTGCCATTATCTTCTCTATTAGTCCATTGGTTATTTTCTGTTGCCTTCCCGAAGTGACAACTTCACAATGCTTGTTTTGTCCAATTAAAAAAAATCCAAACCTCAAAACTATTAATTTAAATATTAAAATGAACTGTTGAAGTAAAACACATTAAAAGAATCAAAAGAAAAAGCAGCAACAACTGACAACTGTGAAGCTGGGACCATGAAATGTTTTTACATGGAAAATGACTAAAGTGATTATCAGAGCAGTTATTCATTTTTTGTCAGTTGACTAATTGATTAATAGACTAATTGTTTCAATTGGTCAAGTAACTAAAGCTGTCAGATAAATGTAGTGGAGTATAAAGTAGAATATTTCCCTCTGAAATGTAGTAGAGGAGAACTGTAAAGTCTGACTTAAAACACCTCCAAATTGTACTTGAGTAAATGTACTTAGTTCCACTCCACTGTTCTGCACTGACTCATCCTGATTACCTCAGCATGAGGCCAAGACATGTGCGAAGGAATGTAGTTGAAGCAACGATCCTTGAAAGCGGTCCAACCAACTGGACAAGTTGTTGAGCGCTTGATGATGTGACTGTCCACTGAAAACAAGAAGAACTGAGCATGGGAGCGCTTCGCTGAGCAGATCATAAGAATGAATAAGTTCAGGCTCTGCTTTTGGAACACTGTACATACACAATAAAAGCATGAAAACCGTCTCTTTTTGTCTCTAAATACTCACCAGCAGTGCCGGTCAGAGCCATCATGGCACAGACAAGTAGAGACACAGTCAGCATCATCTTCACGATGATCGTCTTCAATAAAGAAAGACACGGTGGTAATACTTGTGAAATGAACCCATGTGAGGACAGGAACTAGTGGCTTTCAGTCCTTCAGAGGAAGCAGAGACGATGATGAGAGCGAACAGAGCTGAAGAAAAAAAGGTTGAATTGGAACAAACCTTCAGCAGGATTAGATTTTCTTCTTCTTCTTCGTCTTCAGTGGTCAGTGTTCTTCAGTAGCTTCAGCCTTCCTGTGTTGAGGTGCTCAACAAGAGAAACACCAGCTCTTTTATACAGTGAACCATCTATGTTTCTGTTTTAAACAAATATCTACACCCCGGTGCATGATGGGTTATAAAACCAATGACCGTCACATTCAGTGTATCAAATTGCACCAATTCAACTCTTTTGTTTGCTTTAAAGTCTACTCAAGGATTAAGACATGAGACAGGGAAATTATTAGACTAAACGGTGAAGCGTGACAGCATGCACACCTGCACACCTGAACAGGATCAGCTGTTCACACAACAGATGGATGGAGAAGCTGAAACAAGGATATAAATGATCCTATCAAATAACAGAGTGCAACATGTGATGATTTGTGCTGTTTTCAGTCGAGGAGATGTCAAGAAGGATTAACAAGTTATCACATTCTGTTTTATTTTTGTTTTTGAAGTTTATCAGCCAGGTCCTGCTGAGCAGTGGTGTGATGATGATGTAGGAAGAACTCCGCTGATACAAGCTTGAGTTGAAGAGACCTTCATTAAGTAGTATCAGATCAGACGCCGGCCATCCGAGAGAGCTTCAGGGTCAGATCAGAAGACTCTGCCCTTAACATCCAGACAACACAATATATAGCATGACTGTTTCTCTAACTCCACCCATACCTTTCCCATTTTACAGACCAGATCGTGCTCTGGGCATTGTCACACTGAGGAATGTTCTCCTTTGTGACAATCTATGTCTACATCTATAGTAAATAGTCCTAATAGCCCCCTCTATAAACTTAACCACCTCTGGTTTATCTTTTCCTGATTTGCTGATTCGTGGTACTTTTTTGTGTTTAATGTTGGTGGACTAACCTTCTCACCACAGGGCCCAAGTGGAGCTGCTGCCAGCTGCAAATGTTTGTAGTTGTTTTAATGTGAATCAGGGCGTTGCTGAAAAATGCCTTTCACGCTCATTTATGCCTACCATGGGTAAATATAAGTTGAAAAATAATTCCTGTGGTTGTTTTCTTTATGATTCACATTCACAGGTTCTTGTCTGGAAATTCTACTGAACTGGGGCACCGATCCAAAACAATCAAGTAAAAGAGACATGTCAAACAAAATGTTGAAAAAACAAGTTGATTATTGATTCGTACTGTCATACACACAGCGTAGAGGCAGAAACACCTTTACTGGTTGATTTTTTTTGTCTGTCTAATCTGCTCCTGGCCCCAGTCATAAAACTCTCACCTGTTACCAATCAACTTGTTGACCTGTGGAATGATCCAAACAGGTGTTTTTGGAGCGTTCCACATGTTTCCCAGTCTTTTGTTGCTCCTGTCCAGTGGCGTGCACGGGGGGGGGGGGGGTGGGGGGGGGGGGGGGGCAGGGGGGGCTACTGCCCCCACTCGTGGCCGTTTTTGAAAAACGCGCGCTAAAGTGCCCTCTTGGACTCCAAAACGTGTGCTAAAGTGCCCCCTGGGAGCCAAAACGCACGCTAAAGTGCCCTCTTGGACGCCAAAACGCGCTCTGAAGTGCCCCCTGGGAGCCAAAACGCGTGCTAAAGTGCCCTCTTGGATGCCAAAACACGTGCTAAAGTGCCCCCTGGGAGCCAAAACGCGTGTTAAAGTGCCCTCTTCAGTGGCAAGGACACGCTATATGTGCCCTTTTTTTCTTTTCCGCCCCTGCCCTTCAAAAAGTCTGTGCACGCCACTGCTCCTGTCCCAACGTGTTTGAAACGTGTTGCTGCATCAGATTCAGAATAAGCAGATATTTACAAAAACCAATGAAGCTGATGAGGTCACACATTAAATATATTGACTTTGTGCTGTTTTCAGCTGAGTTTATGTCAGAAAGGATTAAGTTATCACATTCTGTTCCATCTATGTTTTACACAGCAGCCCAGCATTTTTGGAATAATGAACATATTGTAGGTACTTTATTTTGTGTAACATGAAATACGTTATTTAATCAATGTTAAAGTGAACTTCAACAACAGAAATTAAGCTTTTTAAAATAAATATTTTTTAAATTAGAGGGTTAGGGTTAGGCAAATTCTTCTTTTATCTCTTTTTTAACTTCCCTGTGAGATAAAGACTTTCCTCCATCTCACTGTGTTGTGCTGTGTTGTGCTGTGTATTCAAGATTCAAGATTCAAGATTTCTTTATTGTCATTGAGCATGACATGTCAATAAAATTTGCATTGCAACCCCCATGTTAGATACAAGATAATTAGAAAGATTATAAAATAAAATTAAGATACTAGAATAAAATAAACCAACATGCAGTAAAAATATTCATAAATGCAATAAAAATACACTAAACAATAAACGATAAACAACAAGATATACCAGTGAAACAGGCTTGTACAAAATTCAGAATTCAATTCAATTCAGGAAGTGAATTTGAATTGAATTTGAATTGGCTCCATCCCCAGAGGATTTGGAATTGAATGTGAATTGGAATTACAGGAAGTGGAATTTTAAATTCATTGCAATTCTGAGAAATTCATTCTAACCACATATCAATGAGAATGTGATAGCATGTGGTGTCCTCTCAACACCAGCTATAGCCCTTAAATAGGGTAGTCCACAACAGTCTACCCAAAACAAATCCTAGGAAGTTTTAATTGTGTATAAGGCAAGAAAAAACAGGACACTCTCAAGAGTGAATGGCATAAAAGACAACAATCCTGAAGTCGTGTACTGCATGTTTCTCTGTCATCCTCACAGATTTTTGGCGCAGACAAACGGCCTTCTCTTAGAGGAAGAATCATCGTCAAATTTCTTCTGATCTGTAAAAAGACAGAGAGAATTACTCATGTGTAAATTGGCTCATTTCTCAAACAACCAACAAACCATCAAAATAGATTTAATGAGGCCAAGCAGATATTAATTTAAACCGATTTAAATCATTCACATTAAGTGACTGAGAGAATTTATCTTACGCTGAATATGAAGACGTCCCCACTGCTGCTGCAGCAGGAAAATTCAAAAATGATATTTTAACAACCTGAACTTCATGTCTGCATCAAACACTTTACACAAACCTGAAGACACAACTTCTCTAGTCAAGCCAAGATGTCATTTGATGTAAAAGAGGAAGCGGTTCAGTGTGCTGGTTCATCCTGAAGCCAATACAAACAATCATAACTGATGTTGTGTGTTGTCCAACAGAGCGAATGGTTTTGAGAAAAAATCAAACCCTGCTCAGACCTCTGTAACAAAAGAAAGAAAATGTTTCTGAAGCAACGTATTATGGAGCCCCTAAAGTGTCATGAAGAAAAAAAAAACTATATTGTGCGCACGAGATACTAAAACGTGCGCACGAAATACTAAATCGTGCGCACGAGATACTAAAACGTGCGCATGTTTTAGCTAAATCGTGCGCACGAGATCCTAAAACGTGCGCTCGATTTAATGCTCTCGTTCATTTATACAGACAGGTAGCAACAACAATAGACAGCGGGCTCCTACTGAATCTGATTTTAATATTCACCGTATTTTCCGCACTATAAGGCACCTAAAAGCCTTTAATTCTCTCAAAAACCCACATTGCGCCTTATAATCCGATGCGCCTTTTATATGGATCAATAATTGGTTAATTATGGCTATGGTAGTCAGGGGGCGTGGCTGAAGTAACAGCTGTATTCCACTCTCTGCGTGCCGTCATTCTTTTACTGGCGCGTGCAGTCAGCTGTCAACCTGAATAATAAAATGACTATTTCACTGAACAATGAAAAAATATGGATGGTGAAATTCGGAGCATTTTTTTAGAAACTTTATGGTCTTCAGATGGTCAGGGATCGAAAACCGTAAGAGATATTGAAAAGTGAGCCGGGATTCATTTTGAGCCGACAAAATTATCTATGTTTTAAAGTTTGAATGAAGTCTCTAGGAGAAAAGTATGGCGAGGCAGCGGAAACTTGAAAAAGGCTGAAATTTGAGGAAATTTCCCATTCATTTCTTATGGGAAATTCTTTGCAGGGTTTTTTCAAATAACTTTGCGAATCATTAACGAATCCTGTCATAAATATATAGCACACCATTCCCGATCGAGCCACACGTTTTGATATATAGTTTGCGAGGGTTTTCTCAAAGCTGCCGGAAATTCTGGCGGAATATGAAAAATAAGAAGAAACAAGGGGGCGGGGGGATGGGGTTTTCATCCACTCTGCATATTCTTTCCATATTTATGTCTTTGCACTATTTGTGTCATTTACAACTCAGAATATGTGACTTGCACAAAGATTTTAGTTTATTGGCATTGTTGGTCATTGGTGTTTTTTACTTTTTGACACACTAGTGAACATGACAGTCCTGACCATTCTTTACTTTTGTACCATTTGTTCCTGATTTGCTGTCCTTGTTCTTAGCTGTATGTCTATTCCTGTGTTAGTACACTGAGATCACTGAAAAAAATCGCACATTCACAGTGAACTGAAATTAAGCTTATTCATATAAATATTTTTTAAATTAGAAACTTAATCTTGAAGTTACATTGTACAAGTTTCTTAGGAACAATAAAGCTGCAAATTCTTCTTTTATCTCTTTTTTAACTTCCCTGTGAGATAAAGACTTTCCTCTATCTCACTGTGTTGTGCTGTGTATTCATGTAGGATTCATCACACTCACAGACTGGTGGTTTTTTTCAATGCTAGAAAGTTTTAAGTGTGTATAGGGCAAGAAAAAACAGGAAACTCTGGAGAGTGAAAGGCATAAAAGACAATCCTGAAGTCGTGTACTGCATGTTTCTCTGTCGTCCTCACATATTTTTGGCGCAGACAAATGGCCTTCTGTTAGAGCAAGAATCATCGTCAAATTTCTTCACATCTGTAAAAAGACAGAGAATTATTCACGTGTAAATTGGCTCATTTCTCAAACAACCAACAAACCATCAAAATAGATTTAATGAGGCCAAGCAGATATGAATATAAACCGATTTAAATCATTCACATTAAGTGACTGAGAGAATTTATCTTACGCTGAATATGAAGACGTCCCCACTGCTGCTGCAGCAGGAAAATTCAAAAATGATATTTTAACAACCTGAACTTCATGTCTGCATCAAACACTTTACACAAACCTCAAGACACAACTTCTCTAGTCAAACCAAGATGTCATTTGATGTAAAAGAGGAAGTGGTTCAGTGTGCTGGTTCATCTTGAAACCAATAGAAACACTTATTGCTGGTGTTAAGTTGTCTGTTGGCCAATACAGCGAATGGTTTTGAGAACTTATTGTTCTTGTTTAGTGCACCTCATCTGTGAGAAACATCATCATCACTTGTATCGATGTCTGCTGCAGGGATTCTTAAATCAAACCCTGCTCAGACCTCAGTTACAGAAGAAAGAAAATGTTTCTCAAGCAACATATAACTTTACCTCCGAAGTTCATCAACAGACAGCTTGTCCCTGCAGAATAATTCGGCTCTCCGACATGCCAGTAGTAGAAGTTAAAAGGTGAACCATCAGTCCAGAACCAGGTACGATTCTAGAAGATTAGAATACATTAACAAACAAACTTTTTGTGTCCTATATTGTACATTTTGTGTCATCAGTCACATACCCGTGCTATATCGTAGCCTCCAAGCCAAGTGAGTGGATGGGAATGTGTGTGACGCAGGCTCATTGCCTGAATCACATGCTGCTCCTCAAAGCTGTGCACTGATGCAAGGTGTCCACCCTGATTCCGACAGGTTCTCTACAGAGAGGAGGCCAAAGAGGGTGAAGTCATGTGATACATTACACATCACGTAATACAAAGACAGCCAATAAGGAGAATGTGCCAATTAAAGTGTGTGAGCCAGCAGCAGAAGAATGGATATAGTACAGGAATATTCTGCATCAGTGGTGGAGGAAGTATTCAGATACTTTACTCAAGTAGAAGTACTAATATCACACTGTAAAATACTCTGCCATTATCTTCTCTATTAGTCCATTGGTTATTTTCTGTTGCTGTCCCGAAGTGACACCTTCACAATGCTTGTTTTGTCCAATTAAAAATATCCAAACCTCAAAACTATTAATTTAAATATTAAAATGAACTGTAAAAGTAAAACATTTAAAAGAATTAAAATAAAATGCAGCAACAACTGACAATGAAATGTTTTTACATGGAAAATGACTGAAGTGATTATCAGAGCAGTTATTCATTTTTTTGTCAGTTGACTAATTGATTAATAGACTAATTGTTTCAATTGGTCAAGTAACTAAAGCTGTCAGATAAATGTAGTGGAGTATAAAGTACAATATTTCCCTCTGAAATGTAGTAGAGGAGAACTGTAAAAACACCTCCAATTTGTATTTGAGTAAATGTACTTAGTTCCACTCCACTGTTCTGCACTGACTCATCCTGATTACCTCAGCATGAGGCCAAGACATGGGCGTTGGAATGTAGTTGAAACAACGATCCTTGAAAGCGGTCCAACCAACTGGACAAGGTGTTGAGCGCTTGATGATGTGACTGTCCACTGAAAACAGAAAGAACTGAGCATGGGAGCGCTTCGCTGAGCAGATCAAGAATGAATAAGTTCAGGCTCTGCTTTTGGAACACTGTACATACACAATAAAAGCATGAAAACCGTCTCTTTTTGTCTCTCAATACTCACCAGCAGCGCCGGTCAGAGCCATCATGGCACAGACAAGTAGAGACACAGTCAGCATCATCTTCACGATGATCGTCTTCAACAAAGAGAGACACGGTGGTAATACTTGTGAAATGAACCCATGTGAGGACAGGAACTAGTGGCTTTCAGTCCTTCAGAGGAAGCAGAGACGATGATGAGAGAGAACAGAGCTGAAGAAAAAAAGGTTGAATTGGAACAAACCTTCTGCAGGATTAGATTTTCTTCTTCTTCTTCTTCTTCTTCTTCAGTGGTCAGTGTTCTTCAGTAGCTTCAGCCTTCCTGTGTTGAGGTGCTCAACAAGAGAAACACCAGCTCTTTTATCCAGTGAACCATCTATGTTTCTGTTTTAAACAAATATGTACACCCCAGTGCATGATGGGTTATAAAACCAAACCTCTTTTGTTTGCTTTAAAGCAGGCATCTCAAACCGGTTCCATAAAGGGCCGCGTGGCTGCAGGTTTTCATTCCAACCCAGGAGGAGCACATCAGGCCAACCAATCAACATCAAGGGATCACTTAGTTGTCAGCTGAAGACTGAGATCAGCTGATTAATTGATTCCAGCCAGGTGTGCTCCTCCTTGGTTGGAATGAAAACTTGCAGCCACGCGGCCCTTCATGGAACCGGTTTGAGATGCCTGCTTTAAAGGCATGGATTAAGACATGAGACGGGGAAATTATTAGACTAAACGGTGAAGCGTGACAGCATGTCACCTGCACCCCTGAACAGGATCAGCTGTTCACACAACAGATGGATGGAGAAGCTGAAACACGGATATAAATGATCGTATCAAATAACAAAGTGCAACATGTGATGATTTGTGCTGTTTTCAGTCCAGGAGATGTCAAGAAGGATTAACAAGTTATCACATTCTGTTTTATTTATGTTTTACACAGCGTCCCAACTTTCTTGGAGTTGGGCTTGTTACACTGCATTTCCTCCACAGGAAGGGCACCCTAGAGGGACATCACATTTACTTGCACACTGAGCTTTTCATCATGTTTTATCTAACACAGGGGCATCCAAGAGGGCTCTTTTGCAGCTTTTATCCACCAGTGGTTGCGGTTGGCTAGATTCAGACGGAGAAAAGTGAGGGCCACTGTATTTTGTTCTAGATTCTCCTTATTTACTATATAGTGGTGCACTACATCTACGGTCTGCCATTTTATTTGAGTGACTGATTTCTGCACTGATTGCACAATGCCACGACAGCAGAAGGGTCATTGATAAACTTTTTGTTAACAATCCTACAATGCAATGCTCAGCAATTTATAAAAAAAAAAACTACTAAACTACTAAAAACTCGTGTTCTGACTCTACAGCTGTGAGGAGTGATGCAAAATGATGATTATTAGTAAATGTCTTTTCATTCATTCATTGAGCAGTAAGTTCAGATTTCAGACACGTAGGAAATTTGGGGAAATAAGACTTTGTGCAAACCACCAGAGGGAAGTGAGAAAAGGTGCTTTGTTGTGTTTAATGTTGGTGGACTAACCTTCTCACCACAGGGCCCAAGTGGAGCTGCTGCCAGCTGCAAATGTTTGTAGTTGTTTTAATGTGAATCAGGGCGTTGCTGAAAAACGCCTGTCATGCTCATTTATGCCTACCATGGGTAAATATAAGTTGAAAAATAATTCCTGTGGTTGTTTTCTTTATGATTCACATTCATTGGTCCTTGTCTGGAAATTCTACTGAACTGGGGCACGGATCCAAAACAATCAAGTAAAAGAGACATGTCAAACAAAATGTTGAAAAAACAAGTTGATTATTGGGACACCTCCTGCCCTGCATGGCGCAGGGCAGGAGGTGTCTTCATCCCTAAGGAGAAGGAGTCATCGGACCTTAGCCAGTTTCGGATGATTTCTCTCCTAAATGTTGAGGGAAAGATTTTCTTTAGTATCGTAGCACAGAGGCTGGCTAATTACTTAGAAAGGAATGGTATGATAGATACGACAGTGCAAAAAGCAGGGATACCAGGATTTGCGGGATGCTTAGAGCATACTAGCATGATTTGGCATCAGATTCAGACAGCTAAGAGGGAGAAAAGAGACTTGAATGTTATATTTTTAGATCTGGCTAATGCGTTTGGGTCAGTGCCACATAACCTTATTTGGAGTTCCTTTGACTACTTTAAAGTGCCGGAGATAGTTGTTAACTTGGTGAAAGCATATTTCCAAGACATCAGACTGTGTGCAAGTATCGCAGAGCTCACAACAGGCTGGCAAAGATTGGAGGTTGGTATTATGGCAGGATGTACAGTTTCCCCGCTAGCTTTCACAATGGCTATGGAGGTAATTATTAGGGCTTCCAAGTGGGTCGTAGGTGGGGAGAGACGGCAGAATGGAATGCGTCTTCCACCAATTAGGGCTTATATGGATGATATGACACTGCTAACTTCAACAGTGCCATGTACAAGGAGGTTGTTAGATAAAGTCAATCAGAATCTCATCTCGCTCTGCCAATAGGAAGAGAACCAGGAAGAGGAAGTTTAGATAAGGTGGGGGTGTGGCCAGCTAGAGTCTCTCTTTGGGACCATGCGGCCTGTTCAGGTGAGTTTGCATGGTAAGATACAGAGTTGGCTTGTTTTTTTGATCTTTTTGGTTGTTTTCCTGTTTTGTTTGCTTCTTGAAGGAAATGTTAGGGTTTGTTTTCCTGCTTTGTTTGCTTTTTGAAGGAAATGGTAGGGTTTGCTGCTTCTTGAAGGAAATGTTAGAAGAGGCTGTTAAATCTAGTCTGTGGTTTAGGCCTCCACCTTCAGCACCCTCTAAATTTTCCACCCCCTACCCGAACAAGGGTCTGTATCCAATCCCTACTTTCATCTTTTGACTCTACCTCTTTATTTTCTATCCCCTACCCGAACCAGGGTTTGTATTCCCACCCCGCTTTTTCTTGGTGCAGTTGGTGAGAGGTAGGGGTAGACGATGGTAGTGTGGCAATCGGCAGTTACATGTGGCATCTAGGCCTGTGGTAGCATTGTAGCAGCTAACAATAGCTAAAGCGGTGAGAGTATGATAGTATCTTAGCAGTTAGTATTGGTAGCTAGCAATTAACATTAACAGTATAGGTGAATCTAGCTTTATTGTCTTCTTCTGTTCCTCTTAGCAGGTAGCGGTTAGCACGTAACATTAGCTAAATGGTAGCATCGGAACTGTATTGTCTTCTTCTGTTCTTCCTAGCGGTTAGCATTAGCATTAGCAATAGTTAAATGGTAGCATCGGTACTGGCCACTACCTGGAGCATCTCTGGGTCAGTTGAACGTGGCGGTGCTGTTTGGATTGTGTAGGAGCAGTGTGAACTGGCACTAGGGGGGGTGACTCTGGGACGCCGGAGTTCACTGCCTAACCTCCTGGAGGTGTAGTGGGACTAAGCAGGCGAAACACTGTTGAAGGGAGGTTTCCACCTGATGACCCCCAGAGACGTGTTAGGAATCACTGCTCTTTGGCAGGTATAGAGGCAGATTAGAGCTCCAAGGTTCTTCACTGAGAATGAATCCTCTTTTTGAGCACAAGTATCTTGTGTTTAAATTAACTAATTGATTCGTACTGTCATACACACAGCGTACAGGCAGTACTTTATTTTGTGTAACATGAAATAAGTTATTTAATCAATGTTAAAGTGAACTGTAACGACAGAAATTAAGCTTTTTAATATAAATATATTTTTTAAATTAGAATAATTAATCTAGGAACAATAAAGCTGCAAATTCTTGTTTTTATCTCTTTTTTAACTTCCCTGTGAGATAAAGACTTTCCTCTATCTCACTGTGTTGTGCTGTGTTGTGCTGTGTATTCAAGATTCAAGATTTCTTTATTGTCATTGAGCATGACATGTCAATGAAATCTGCATTGCAACCCCCATGTTAGATACAAGATAAGAAAGATTCTAAAATAAAATTAAGATACTAGAATAAAATAAACCAACATGCAGTAAAAATATTCATAAATGCAATAAAATATACTAAACAATAAACAACAAAATATACCAGTGAAATGTACCAACATTTCTCCGTCAGGTGCTATACCTCACGACACTAACATGCTGGAAAAAGCCTGTAAAATGCTGGTATCATCCTTTGAATGTCATTCTGTTCTTCAGTGACAGTTAAATTTGTCTCTGTCTTGTGCATTTCTGAAAAGCAGCTTTCACAGAATCCTCTTGTTCCTCTTTCACACAATGACCAGCTTTTTAAAAAAGTTCATTCTGAAGGAGACTCCCGTGAAATCAGCTGGACAGTAAGAGAACAACGTTCAGACAGACAGACTTTCTCACTTTATTAAAAAAAAAATCAACCTGCAATGGTAAAGGTGAGGGGGCAAAGACGTGGTCTCCAGCAAAGCTGTCTCCAGTGGAAAATACGCCCTTGCTTTAAGCTAAATTATGATTCATAATAACCTTCTTCTCAGAAAAGCCATTTAAAGTTTAAGATTATGCTGAGGCTGCACGGAGTCATAGGAACAATAAACTGTGGCGGCTCTGTTTAAGAGAAATCAAACTATATGTTTAGAAGTCAGACGCAATGACATTCAGAGAAGAGTTTTTAAAACAAGTCAAACATGCAGCTACTGCCGAGTACCAAGCCTGTGAAACACAAACTGTGTTTATATAATGCTTATTTGTTTTCCCAATGACTTATTCTTATATATTGCATATTATCACATGGGACATGTCATAGCTGTTGGAATGATGTGCTCTGAGTGAATTACAGAGTGGTGATTGAGATGGACCCACATGTTTGCATCCTGCAGGAGTAAACTGTCAGTTTTAGGCAACTAAAGCACTTGGGTTAACACTTACGCTTCCTATAGTGTCTGCACTGGCTACCAGTAATGCTGGACCCACACTAGAGGATAACTGGGCAGATTCTGGGTTCAATGCTATGGAAGCAAACAAGGGTCATTAATGTAATCACAAGTAATTTCTCAGCCTGCAGTTGTACATCACCTTTTGTGTGCATGTAAAAAAAAAAAAAAAATGTGTGTATGTATCTGAATATGTGAATTTGAAAAAAAGAAAAAAGTTTGTTAGTGCGTAGGAATGTTTTGTGCACACAGGTATAATCTGCATATGGACACAAAATATTATATTTTGTGGATGTGGAATTAAAATTTGTGCAGGAATATTTCTATTTTCAACAGTGAAAAGTCTGAGAGGCGGACACACAAACGTCCAATCTGTGTACATGACCCTGAAGTATACAAGCGGCAAGCTGCGACTTACAAGCACAAATTTTGTCCCCATTTTTACGTCTGAGTTGATGAGCTAATCAGCGTTGCCTGCTGACCATCTAATCATTGGAAGTGAAACTTTCCGGTCAGGGGGCAAAGTGGGTTTGTTCTGGTTTCCTTCTGGAGTGTGCTGGAGTCAACAGGGGAACATGGGTGTTCATGGTTGGTTTCGATTCGATTATCTTCCCAAATGATCCTGATTTTCCAGATTTGGAATTTGCACATCCAAATTTAGTCTTAAAATCATCGCTGGACAAGCAACCAAATTAAATCTCTGAAATGCTCACATGTTCTCTCTGGAGAAAGTTTTTTATTTTCAATGCAGGCTTTCAGTCCAGAGTTGGACATATTGTCTTACGGTTCAGATGAAATGTCCACTAGTGCTGTATGATGATACGAGCTGATCGCTTGACAACAACATACACAAAATAAGATAAATAAAATAAAATACCGCCGTTAGTCAATTGTGTTAAATAGTCCCGAAATATTGGTCTGCGTATAAACACCATATTCAACATCACAACATGTACAAGAGCTGCTTTTTTCTTCTTCATCCCAGCAGGAAACGAGACTCGTCACTCTGATGAAGCTCTTTCCTTTGCTTCAGCTCGAGCTGCAGGAAGAGGAGAACAGAGATCCTTTCAGAGGAGCCACCACTTAGATCCCTGATCCTTGAGCCAGGCACCCAATCCCTCCCAGTAGGAGAGACATATCTAATGAACCTCGGGTGACTTGCCAACAGGATTTTCACAACCAACTTCGCTTCACACCGACCCAGAGAAAAAGATAAACGTATCATAAAAGAAAATGCTTTTATTTGTTTCAATACATTTAGAATGATGTCAAATAAAAATGGAGCTGCTCACAGGCAGTTTATAAAGTCGTGGTAAAGGTTGCATTTATTACAACTTTCATGATTTCATATGGCGCTCCCACCTTTAGCCCATTTTCTGTATATATTCAGGCACACTATGAGCATGGCAGTGTAGAGGACGGCCAGCAGGATGCTACACACCAGCCGGGGCAGAGGCATGAGAAGAGGAGGCTCAGGTCGGACTGCGGGGAAGACAAGCACAAACATTTGATTAGTTCAACAGACAGTTCATGAAAGACCCCCGTTCGGTTTTCATCCAAATATTACACAAGTTCGGCTTGTGAACCCTGTTGCACCACAGACTGTGTTTTGTGACGTCCGATTCAAATAAACAGCTGCCATCTTTATTTTAGATACCTCTCAGCACCAGCAAAGAAGAACCTCTCATTAAATGCTGGCCTGTCGAGGCTTCCTGTATCATTCAGAGTGATAAAAGAAAAATAAGCTGCTCCTCCTTGCACATAAAGCCCTTAATGGGCTAGAACCAAGCTACGTCGCCTACTCCCTTGTTTGCTTATGTCACTTTAGCCTTTAACCAGCTGTGACGGTTGAATTCAAGCAGGTTAGTACAGATAATTAGAGGCTTGTGCTAAAAATGCGAAGGAAATGGGCCATATGTATGACCACGTGGCCTAATGGATAAGGCGTCTGACTTCGGATCAGAAGATTGAGGGTTCGAGTCCCTTCGTGGTTGGCAGCTCCAGCCTTGCGAGCAGCATGTTTGCTGGAGTGCAAACCCTTTGTGCTTTGCATAAACATTCGTATGATAATAGTGCAGGACAGCATCATCACCTGTAACAGCCAGCCAGCTCTGTGGAGACTCTCCTTTCGTTGGGTGTTTGCACTTGTAGAAACCTGCATGAGACGCGGACACCTGCTGGAAGGTCATGCTTCCTGCAGCATCGTTCCCAACGAAAACGCCATCCTTGTAAAAGCTTGCAGAGAAATTAGATGTGGGTTTGCTGTCTTCTTCTTTGTAGGAACAGAGAAGTGTTACTTTATCGCCTGCTGACACAGGAAGCGCAGGGCTCTGCAGGACCACAACACTATCTGCCAAACAAAACAGGGCGTCACGGTTCTGACATGCTTCATTTTAGTCTTGTTCCGGTGAATAACAGCTAAAATATCAAAACAGTGAAAACCTGCATAGCGTAAAGTCAGCAGTACAGTAGGTGTTACCAGTCACAGTGATGTTGACGGTGTTGCTGCACTCCCCCCGATCAGACTCGCACCAGTACACTCCGGTGTCCGATGGATAAGCATCCTGAATGGTGCAGGTGGACCCATTTGACATCCCCCAGCCGGAGTTGCACGGCTGAAAAGTCTCAGAAGAGGTGTTTCTCTTCAACATCCAGCCATCGGAGCTTCCCCCCGCTGCACAGGTAAGAGTAATGGAGTCATACCAGAAGAACTGCAGTCTGCTGGGATGGATGTGCAGTGTGGCTGAAATGGAAAGAAGCATTGTGAGCACCTGGAGGATTACATTATATCCATTTGGTTTAAGCTTTCGTCCAAAGCAGCTTACATTTTCCCCTACACAGGAAGCGATTTGAGTATGACAGAAAGAGCTTCAAGTTGGGACAGTCAGGGATTAAAGCACCAACCTTACAGAGAAAGCACTCACAGGGAGAATATTCCCTGGCCAACAATGGAAAATCCTCTCTGAGGCTCCCAAATTTGCACTAAGAACACATTAACTAAAGATGGCGGCAGTTTCTATTCAGCACGTTCTGCCACTGTTTATGCCGTTTGTTCAGAGTCTGCTGCTGGCAAAAACACATTTTGGGGACACGCTTTTCTGAATGCAACCAAAACTGCTATTTATTATGTGTGTTAAAGCCATCTAAGCATGAGGGTCCACTTAAGAACTTCAAACCACATGTCACGGTCAGGAAACTGGTCCGGAGTTCACCAGCAATAGGTTGAAAGCTTATGTTGTCACACATCCTGTTCCTGAGAAGTCAAGAAAAAAAATCCAATTTGCTATTAATCATGTTACCAACAGTTGCAGAGACAACTAACAACGTGACTGAAACTTCACAGGGGATAGCAAGATTAATGTGGCAACACAATATGCTTTAATAATGAGATAATATGGATTTTATAGTGTTAATCCCAAAATCTGACAAAAATTAATGTGGTTAGTTTTTCTTGGGTTCAAGTCACCAGGTGTTTGCTACCTATTGATCACAGTAAGAGACAGTAATAGTAAAAGTTCCCAATTCTACATTGTTGGTACAACCCCAATTCCAAAGTGCTGAACCTCGCTTCATCCTCACTGTGAACCACTGAGCCTTTCCAGGATGGTTCATACCCAAACATGATGCTATCACCTGTGACCAGTGAACCTGTTTACCTGTGGAATGTTCCGAACAGGTGTTTTTGGAGCATTCCATGCTTGAAACATGTTGCTGCATCAAATTCAGAATAAACAAATATTTGCAAAAATCAATGAAGCTGATGTGGCAAAACATTAAATATATTACCTTTGTGCTGTTTTCAGTTGAGTACATGTCAAAAGAGATTAGCTAGCTATTGCATTCTGTTTCATTTATGTTTTACAGTCCCAACTTCTCTGGAAACACGGTTGTGTGTTTGTGTTTGAACACAGCGGTCGGCAACAGCGCGGGTGAAACTGAGAAGTGAGAGCTATCACTGCAGATCAGCATGTATGCTGTAAGCTGTTAACATCTCTAAACCAGGCACAGAGGTAATCAAAGCACACATACAGCAACAGAACAATGGAGAAAACCACCTGATAACAGCATTTTTTCCATACAATCACAAGGTTATTTGAAGTTCAAATCTTTGTTTGACATTTTCATTGACTGCAGTCAAAATCACAGTTTAATTCTTCCTATTCTTCAAATCACAACTGCATTAAATTACACTTGACACAAAAGATTTTAGAAAAATAGAGAGCAGCAGGCAATACTTTTTAAGATTTCTTACAGAGCATTAGGCAGAGTGAGGTGATCTCCATCCTGTCTTGGCGTGTCCGTCGTCTTCTTGTCAGGTGGTTAGGAAGTTTCAACCGTCAGTCCGCATTCTGACTTCAGAGGAAATCACCAAAACAAAACGTAGCAGAAGTGAAGGCGAGTGAAACTTATTTGGTGTGGAACAAAATCGCTTGTCCTTGTAAATCTAAATGTCATTATGGGTCAAGGGTTCAGAATATGGGCATATTTTGACAGCTTTGCTTCTGAAATTTTAAGTATTTCACTGTTTATGTACTGATAAAGGCAAAATTATGAGTTTCATTCATTTTTCATTTCATTTACAAAGTGTGACATTTTAACGCCAGAAAGAGGGTCACTGTTTATCTGACAAACTTTAGAAGTCAGTGTATTAATCAATGAGCCCAGGCTGTTACAGAACAAAACACGCTGTTACAAATTACCAATTATCACTGCTGTTTTAAGTCTCCGTGTGTTCCAGTTTGCCGATGATGCTCTACTGTATCTATCCAAATAAGTATTTCTATGACTCTTGACTATGACTCATTCTCTCCACACCCACACAAATTCACACCTGTTGTCAGCCTCACACAGCATACACCAGCAGACAGGAAATAAAGCAGCCTGAACAAAGACACTGATAAAAAACATTCTCAAGCTACATCCAACACAAATGGCAAATCCTTTCAGTCATAGCTGCATTAATCATGCTCATCAAGGGGCAGACAAAACACCAAATAACAACACAACATGCACAGCCATCAACACATGGTTAGCAAACATGTTACACATCAAGGAGAAACAGCTGGAAACACAAAACCAGGACTTCTGAAAACCAGGGCACAGCTACTCTCTGGTGACTCAAACTGGTAAAAACAACAACTATAATAAAGTGTCAAACTTAAGTAGCAGTGTAATTATAAAGGTGTGACCCCTATTCCTAAGGTGATTCCTAAGATGATTTTTTTAACTGGAAATTATTGTTAGACCAATTCCCACCACTGCATATTTCATATATTACACCATGAGTGATTGAAAACTTAATTTGCAGTTTTAATGTAGAAATTAGCTCTAAATCGATGAATGCTGGAAGAAGGAGAAGGAAGGAAAAAAGAAGAGGACAGCAGAACTGTCCAAACTAAAAACAGTGATTTATTTAATATTTAAGATTGTTTAAAGACACTTTTAACTGAGTGCAATAGTTCACAAGGAGAGAATTCAAAATACTGCAAAATATTTTGATACAATTCTTGGAAAGAACCACACTGCATCTCCACTGCCATGAAGGACCATTAGCCCACAATGCCAGCTGAGGAAGCTTGGCAGGAGACTGAACCTCTGTGCAAAGGTTTATGTTTTTCATGCATGGGAGGGAGGATAATAACAATAAAACCCCAAATTCTATAGAATTTTTTACAGTTTATTTTTATGGCAATATTGCTTATAGTTCTTTATGGCAATATATATTTTTTAGGTATTTATTTCTATTATATAGTCCTTCGTATAAAATGTTCATATATAGTCAGCTTTTATTTTGTATTTCTCTATTCTGTTGCTGATTTTTTCCAACTGCTATTACCTGTTGCCTGTAATACCCTGGCTGGGGATTAATATTCTTAATATTCTTAATTTTAAAAAACAATGACATTTTCCAGTTTCAACATTTGCCATGTTTCTTTGTGCTACTTTAAATTATGGGGTTTTAGTGTTTCACATATCATCACATCTGTTGCTACTTACATTTTACACAGCATCTCAACATTTTTGGAAATGGGGTTGTTATAATAATAATAATAATAATAATAGTGGCAAATAGCTGGTCAGGAGCTGAGCCCCTACAAATGCAATGTCGTGATGTGATCACCAGAGGTCGCTCTTTATTTCACAGAGGATATACAGAAAAGGAGCTTCAAAAACATGCAAAATGGTAGTGACCCCCCCCCCATATCAAATAGGCTACTATATACACTAATAGTACTAAATACTAAGTGCTGTAATAGATGAGTGAAAAGTGCAAAAGTTTTTGAAATAAAGGTAACTTAACAGAAAGAATATGTATAAAAATGCACAACATCACAAAATGTCTTTATTACGTAAACAAAGACCAGAGGCTGTATTCACATACATAATGAGAGTCCTCTCAGAGAGCTCCTAGCTTAGCCTAATCATCTCTAGCGAGGATTCCTCGCTCAGGAGTGGTCTGGGAATACTCTCAGAGTGACTCTGAGCAAAAAACGGACCCAAACTTTTACCTGAGAGAGGAGGTGTAGTCGACCCATAATGCTAGGTGTGATGCATACTTTTAAAAGCTACGGTTGGTTAATAAAAAGGCATTCTTAGTGAGAATGGAGAACGACATCAATACCTATTAAGACATAGTGTAATTATTAATACTGTTTTACGTACTAAGTAATGAGTAAAAATGGCTCAGCTTTTATCAGTGTCCATAATTGTTGGCCAGTTTATACAAGTCGTTGTGATAATTAACACAACTCTTCCATAAACAGCTCTCTCTCTCTCTACGGCAGAGACATCTAGTGGACATGAGATGAACTGCATCTCGATATGTGGCTGTGAAAGTGCTGTAATTGTTTGTGCAATCACTCTGCTGGGGAAGGCAACAGATCCAAGTCATCACTGCTGCATTTATCCAGTTGTTCCAAGTATCTTGCTGTTATGAGCACTTTCTTTTTTGGGCGCTATAGCGTTACTGTGTTGGGTGGGAGACTGAGATCGAGCACAAACGTCATCCCTGTACCATATAATCTGTAGCGTTTCACTAACTCAGTCATTCAGAGTTTGGAGAATATTTCTCCATCATAGGAGCTCTCTAAAGGACTAAGACACTTTGTGAATAACTTTTATCTCTATCAGGATCTAGTCTGAATTCTAACGGGAAATTCTACACCATTCTCAGAATTTTCTTAGAATCTTGTCACTAAGAGCAACTCTTTGCATTAGAGTCTTGATGAATGTGGCTCCAGAAACCTGGATCCATTTCATATTTGGTAAGAATAGTAAAATGCCGCTTGTAAAGCTTATTTCAACAGGTATTAAAACACGTTAATGCTGGAAAAATAAAGTAGAAAAGAAGTAATTTTTCACCCTGTTGCGACTTAAGAAAAGCTCACTTTCATATAGACAACAATGTTTAACTGGTATTATAAGATTGGTTTAAAAAAGCAAGTTCATCCAAAAGATATATTCCCCTGCTGCTTAAGTTTACGAAGTTGTCTGAAACTTTTGCTGCCAACTTCTGATTAGTTACTATGGCTACCAGGCAGTCTGTAAACATCAGTATTTACAACAATTAGTACAAAACCCACCCAAACTTCCACCCATCTGACAGCTGAGAGTCGTTCAGCTCTGTTTTAGTTCCTGCTCGGCTCTCATCAAAGCAACGGCACAGAATCTTCAGGTAAATTTTCCAAGATAGTGAAGCGGTTATAAACGGGGATTGTGGTGGTGTGTCTACGCTGGGGCCTGGCGCTGTTTGGACGAGGCTGACGCTCGGACAAGCTCATCGAACGGGCAACGATGCTTTGCTCTGAAGGGCCGGCTAAAGGAGAAACGGGCGGCACAGCACCGTTATCTGTCAACAGAGCGGGACAGCTGTGGTTGTGCCTGACGTTTCGGATCAGGGGGTTGGGTGCTGGATTTTGACTCAAGATGCCAGGTTTTGAATCTTTGTTCTGGGGCAAGTTGCCAGACTTGGGCCTGTTGCTGTTGGTTGAGGCCTCTGGTGTTGGATTGCTTCTCTGGAGAATGTGGTGTCGGAGAAGGTTATTGGGTTTTGAAATGTCTGGTGGGGATTTGGAAGGACTACTGCCAATCGTGGGCCGGCCATGCTGGACCACGACAGGACTCCACTTGGATCTGAGGTCATTCAGCTCTTCAGTTAGTTGCTGGATGGTTTCTTCTTTCTCACGGAGCTTCACCATTAGCTCCTCATTTGTTCTCTGATGCTCAGCGGTGGCGTTGCAGATGATGGCAGCCTGGTTGCCTTGGACGAAACCTGCAGTGCTACTTGTTTCACTTTGGTCAGATGACTGCCTGGTCACTGGTGACTTCTGTCCCTCTGCTGTGAATGTGCTACTTGTTTCACTTTGGTCAGATGACTGCCTGGTCACTGGTGACTTCTGTCCCTCTGCTGTGAATAGAAAAAAATATATATGTTCAGTTAGTGCTGACATTGCAGTTTTGTTACAACAGATTTCAAAACAGAACAGAATACAGAAATATATCTTTTAAATAGACTGTGTAAACTTACATCGTCCTGCTAGCAACCGAGCTAAGACAAGGCTCGTTAGCTTGGATAGCTTTATTTTTCCTCTAGAATAGCTTTAATTGAATTACATGGCGAACAATTGTGAGCAAATGGCAGACGGAGTAGATGACCCTATTACAGGCAGGATTGAGACAAGCTTGCAGAGCACTGCTGTGTTTCACCTGCAGCCCAGCAAGTAATCACTTGCTTCACCTTCAACAAGCTTCTCTAACTAAATGGCATTAAAATGTGACCTGCATGCAGACACGCTATCCAGATGAGGATGCGTGTTTGTAGTGTAAATGCGATCTGCCTGACCACATCTGGAGGCGGCCTGGCTCGCATTGTGTTCAGATCTTATGTGCAATCAGTACAACACACTGACATCCGTAGGCTACAATACAGGCAGATATTTATTTTTAGCCGACACAAAAAATAGGTTTTGAGAGCGAGCAAGCGAGAAGTCTGAAAGAGACAGGACTCTAATTATTGATTATACGCCTTTATGTGCTGTAAAAGCCCCAAAAGATGCATTACTCAACAGAACTGTGTGAAAAATGACAGCAGCCAGGTGGAAATGAATGATATGCAGTAAGACATAACTCTGTGTGTCACTCTGGACTCATCTGTGCGGCTGATCTGCTGCTAACAAGGCAGGTAATTTAGCCTACACGCCTGTACTGCAACACACAAACTGATGTGTCCGGATACAGATTCCATCCTAATACCAGCTGTTAAATGCAGACTAATTTCAACGCGCCACCTTCTGCCATGAAGATGCCATAACGGCAAGAGGAACACAAAACATGACAAATATCTTAGAAGCAAGTGGCCAAAGTAGAGCTGAAAGTTGAATTTGATAATCGTTAAGTCACTAATATTCCAAACAATCTCTCAGTTTGCTGCTTTCCTCTGTCTAATGTGATGGTAAATTGAATAAATTTCGGTATTGGGCTGTTGCTCAGATGAAACAAAACACCTGGTGATGTTTCCTTTTGCTTTATATAATATGCATAAATAATTTCAAAAAGATGCAATTTACACAAATATTCTACACATCTGTGTCTTTCAGCCAAACGCTGAAGAAGCACATGGTGAATTTGGGGATTTAGCAGTTTCCATCTCCTCTCAACATAAACAAATGTTAATGGCTTACCAGAGTTGCCCCATTTCCTGCATATGCAGACTAGAAGTATTGCACATAGCACTACGGGTACTGCAGCAGCAATGCTTATGGGTACAGTGCAGGACATCGTGGGCTCATCTGAAATGATAATGAAGATTATACAGAAACAAAGTACATTATATGATATTTCATAAATATTTCACACTCCAAAAAGAGACCATGTGAATAATGTGTCTTCACATCATTAGCAGCTGCTTTCTGTCCTGCATGCTTGTTCAGTTCCTTTGACCAAACTAAGAATTTAACACTAAAAACAGTCACACAGTTTTCTTTTTCTGTCTTATCTGAACATGCTCCTCGAAACACCGCAGATTAATTGCAGAAAAAAACTTTGCTTAAACAAGTCAAGTTTTATAATGTATTAATAATCACAAAACTGTACGTGTGCTGATTGACTGACAGGGAGGTTTAACCCATGAATGATTATCTAGTTAATCCAGCTGTTGAGTAAAAGTAGATTGAGCTTCAGCGTACTTGGAAGGTAAATCTCTGCGAGCCTCGTCTCGTTTGTCTCGGGCTGCTGAACTCTGCAGACGATCCTGTGATAGAAAAGACATTTTTTAGTTTTCTGCAGGAGAAGACGGTCTTGCTGCTGGCGAGTTACTCAGTGTGCAATGAATAAACATTTTCTAACATTTTAATACAATCAAAAGCTTATTTTGGAATTCTTTTTCACCTGGATGACACGATTCCACCAACACTGGTGGTGCTGTGGACCTTCCCTCTTAGTTGTAAACACACGGTGCATCATCAAAACATCTGTGTTTAGCCAATCTAGCATATATATCTGAAATATATCTACAAATACCAATGATGGACTGACTGACGTGTCAGATCAGTATGAAAATTTGCACCGTGTTTAGTGCGAATTAGCAAATGTTAACCTGCTAACACATCTAAGAAAAGATGAACAGGTAAACAGTATGTGTTTCCTTTCAGTCCAAATTTGCACAACATTCGGATGGAAACATGACCACTGCGAGCATGTTAGCATGCCGGCGTTAGCGCTTAGCTCAGAGCACTGTGCTGAAGTACAGCCTCACAGGGGTTAGCATGGCTGCGGAGTCTTAGTCTTGATGGATCTGCTGTCATGAAATAAAGAACACTCTGCAACCTTAAGTGTACAACAACGTTTACTGCTGGAAATACATCGTTGCTTGAAACACACTTTTTTGCCTTCAGCAAAGAATTAAAGACTTTAAGAAATTAAGCCAACAAACAGACGCACAGATGGGACTGAAACGATACCGTCCTTGGCTGAGGTATAAATAAAGCATCACAGATTCAAAGATGGAACCAGATATAAATTTGTTGAGTATTAAACTGAAATCGAACCTCTTGGTATGAGTCTGCAGAGTCAAGCTCCTCTTGGCGTTGAAACATCCGCTGGAGTCTCGATCAGTATATGAGTTTTCGGCGCTGATGTCGTTTCCCTGATTGTCAAGAAACGTTATCTCAGGCTCCGGGAACCAGCAGTTGGCTTCACACTGCAGAGTCACTCCATCGTCCACAGGTGGAACAACTGAGAGTTTTGGCTCAGAAACCGCAACTACAAAAACAAGAATTACACAAAGGCTTGGGAGGTTATGCACAGGTATGAGAAACTGCAAACGAACCAGCGTGACGCCAGGCTCAAAGCCAAGAAGTAGTCTGGCACACAATGCTCTGTATTAAACAAATGAGATATGCTAATTTGACCTCTGTAGCACTTCAAGGTGGGCCCTTCTCCACCTTCAGGAGACTGTAAAGATAGACAACTATGAATAAATTCAGTTGGACATACCCACAACGAGCTCCCATTGAACGACCTTCATGGGCGTCTTGTGGCGCACGATCGTGCATGTGTATCTTCCTGCATCAGAGAGCTGCACATCGGAAATCATTAGCGAGATATTTCCGTTAGTCAGTTCATTAATGAAGAGGTTTGTCCTGTGCTGGAAGTCCTGACTCTTCATCTCATGGGTCTCACAGCCGTCGCGGTACAGGAAGGCGATGTTATCACCCGGACCTTCCTTGGACCACTCCAGTGTAGGCAGGTCATTGCTGGCGTTGATGTGGCAGGGCAGAGTGATCCTTTTTCCAGCAAAGGCGACGATCTTCTGTGGTGCACTATCCTCCACGGCCCCTCCTGGTAATAAAACAAAACAAACAAACGATGACCAACGACCATAAAAATCAAACAGGTTTCCTCAACTCTCAATACATCCACACGTGTAACACCATTGGCACCTAGCTGCGTCAGCGGTCAAAACTGTTTGTCCTTCCGGGTGGAACACCTGACCACACGCAGAAAGGTACCAACCATATATAGGGTGCATCTCCTTTCTCTTAATTGTCGTGTCCTCGCTCCTCGCGTCGAACCGGAAGTACTTCTGGTCCGCCATCTTGCCGGCTGTCCTAAAGGGCACATTGCGGCGCTGAGGAGCGAGGAGCGAGGAGTGAGGAGGATACATGAGTGCACCCTTCCCGGAAGTCTTTCAACTGAGCGGTATGAAGACTCCGCCCCCACAGCTGGCAAGTTTGAACGAGGTTGCGGAGAAAGTGCGCAAGTGTAAATATCCTGCAATGAATGGCTGTAATTCAGATGAGCCAAATTTAAAGGGGGATAAGACAAGAATATGAGGATCCGTCATGTTTTATTTAAATGTATTTAATCCACAACCTGTTTAGTTACGTTATAAATCTCACTAACAGCAGCCTCCGAGCATGTGTGGAGACGACAGCACTCTGTTATTTATCAAACTTTGTGTGTCAGAAACTGTAACGTTTTGATTTCAAGCCTTCACGTGGCCACGTTATGTTTCCAGAACTGTCACTGATATATAAATCAGACACACTGGCCTCTCGTCACTTGTTCTGCGTGTTATCTGAGTGAAATAATGTGTTTAATGGCTTGTAGGTTTCTCTTCTTGTAGGTGGCTGGGGTGTGAATATAACGGTAAATGCAGCAGATCCTGCTGTGTTGCGTCATCAGAAACAGACATCGCTTCACGTGACGCTTCAGAGGAAACGTCTCAGTTCTCTTAAAACATATTTCCTTGTTTCTTCTCCCCTTGCGTGGTTTCCTTGCGTCTCTCCATGCATCCCCGGAAAAGGAGGAAAAGACGTAAGTGAGGGAAACATGGATGCAATTAAGAGAAATGGGACATACCCATAGTGCTGACTGTTAATTACCCCGTGAGACCGATCCCAATACACCGTGCTTTATACATAAATAAATCGATCCTTTCACATTCTGCTCCTACAATTATGAAAAAAATGTAGCTTTAACAACAGCGTGTCTTTTAAAGCACCACTATAAGTGTGTGACAGTGTGAGGAAACAACTGGCACTGGTGGTTAAAACTGCACAGGGCATCGTGGGCTGCCCCCTTCCTGACCTAGACCCTATATATGAAGGCCGGGTCAGGAAGAGGGCAAGATCCATCACCACAGACCCCAGCCATCCGGGCCACAGACTGCTTGTACCGCTTCCATCAGTGAAGCGGTACAGGAACATCCACACCACCACCAACAGATTGAGGGACAGCTATTTCTGGTATATTTTTATTGCATTTAGTTTATTTTATTCTATTATCTTTATTTTATTTTATTATCTTTCTTATTATCTTGTTTCTAACACGGGGGTTGCAATGCAAATTTCGTTGACATGTTATGCTCAATGACAATAAAGGCTAACTTGAATCCTGAATCTTGAATTATACTGTAGTTTTAACATCAGCATGTTAGCATGCTAGTGTTAGCATTTAGCTCAAAGTACGACTGCTAGCATGGACATGGACTCGTAGTCTCGTGGGCTGCAGCACTTAAAGCACACAAATACTAAACCATTAAACACATGCATAAATGTATCATGAGTTTATGGAGCTGTAGGCTATAACTAATTTCTTTAAGTTGTGACATAAAACAGGAACAACACACACATTAACCCAGAAGTCAGACGCTATGAGTGAATTTACTTACTACTTACTTCCGCTTTTTTTCTTTCCGCTTTCTAATGGTTACCGAGTTTATTCCCTTACTGTAAACGGAGAATACTTCTGTGTCTCAACTTTCACAACAAATACACTTATCTCTAATCCGTAACAACGCACAGTAAAAACATCGGAAACTTTCAACACGTACTGTACATACCTGTACTGTACAACAGCAGGGCGAGGACCGGGAGGAGACAGACATACATTGCAAAAACCCGACAAAACCCAACAAAACAAAAACAAGGGACGTATCACCGTTTTGAAAAGGAAATAAAAAGAATAAACTGGGTGTCAGAGACTTAGAAAATCCAGCCAAGGTCAGACCGTCCTCCAGTAATTTCCGTAACATGCATTACTTTCGATTTCAACTTGGCATACGAGACTTAAAGTGATGATGCGTTCAGGGCAACTCGGAAACCATATGATTCTAAAAACGTTCCAATAAATAAAACTGCTAAAATGTATGTACGAAAAACAGATGAGAAATGAGTCAGTGGTAGATCGGACGGTAGATCGACGGAGGTTAGCGTTGTGGACAACTCCAACTAATTTCTTAAGAGATACATTTTTCTTTTGTTGACCATGCTGAAGGAAAACATTAGTGTTTTCCAAAGTGGGAGAATAAACTACCTCCCATGCCTGTTAGTGAGCAATATTAGTGAACAAAGTTGATGATCATTAAATTGCCTCCAGTGGTTCAACAAACTGGATTTTGTTGATGAATAAATGGGTCAAACATCATAAATGAGCGACAGATTGAATGTCTGGTCATTCCATTGGATTAAAATGCATGCATTTGCAGTGAAAGTGTAGAGGGTCTGTCATAAACAAGGAAGTCAAAGCTTGTGTTTCCTCATAACTTTGTCTAATTTTAGAAGTGACAGCCAGAAAAAGCAAGAGGGCAGATTATCTGAGATCCAGTGGATCACTACAAGCAATAAGTGAAGAAAATATAATTGAATTACACTTTTACGCAGAGAAGTTGAGAGCCGGCACCACAAAGCTGACAATTAGGACTTCACACTAATACAGGAACAAGCTTGTTCTAATCCAAGATAAGATAAGATAAGATAAGATAAGATAAAACTTTATTGATCCCATGCTGGGGAAATTTATTTGTGACAGCAAGAATAAAAAAAGACATGCAAAAAAAACAAAAAAACAAAATAGACAATAACAACAAAAAAGGATACAAATTCAAATCAACTACTTAAAATATGGATAATAATATACAGTGGTTTTGTACTATTGCACGGTCGAAAAATATATAACACAGTAAAAAATGTGTAATTTTGCACAGATAGTTGCACAGATGTGATGTTGTTGAACACAACAATCGTTTAGAAAAGCAATGTTAACTCCAAAGTTGGTTACAGATCGTTGCTTTTCACATGAGGTGAAGTGGAACAGGTGTGCTACCAGAAAGTGATGATCCGCCCCAACCTGGTCGCGCGCAGTGTCGCCCACTTTCCACACGTGTGCAGCTGCTTTTATCTGGACCAAACAGTCACAACGTGCAAACACACACTGAAATATGTACGTAAATAAATAAAAACTCTGCAATCAAGTCTCCTCTAGAATGACAATGACACTACTCTGGTGTTCTGGTGTCCTGGTGACACCAGATCTGATAGAACCTGTACAGACTACCACCGTGTCTGCTGGCCCACCCTCCTCCGGGTGTGAGGCCACACCTGAGGCACAGAAGAAGGAGCTCCGCGTGTTTGTCTCCATGATGACGGTGAAACTGTTCACAAAGTGTTTCGCATTTGATGTCCGCAACCAGAAGGACTGGGCCGACCACATAGACGGTCTGGTAACACAGACGGTGGAGGGGCTCTCAGCTGAAAGCTGCCTAGACGTTCCTTTTATTTCTCTGATACCAGGATGTACTTCATCAGGTTTAGTGTTTGATCACTCTGGCTGTGTGTTACACATTGGGCATGAATTTCAGCAGGGTGTGCATTTTTTGTTTTTTTTTTTGGAATTTCCACCTCCTCTAATAAGTAAGTTAACTCTGTACACAAAATAGTACATTAACTAAACAATGTCCCCTTTAAAACTGCAATTTTTGATCCACAGCCATTACATCATGGAGTCATGCCTTCTATTATTCTAGGCTGTCAACAGAGAGCCATCACTTCAAAATGGTCATTTTTACTATTTTCCATTAGATGATGGCATTTTACCAAGTTAAGACCAGGACTAATGTTCATTAAAACATTTGACTCTATGCAAGTGATCAAGTGATTAACAATTTTAATATGTAAAATGTTTATGACAGAGATTTTTGTCCTCTTATGTACTCAGAGGAAACTTTTTCTAAAGTGAGTCAGAGAGGTTAAGAGGGGCATGATTTGCCTTTAATGTTGAACAATGGGTGTTTATGTGTGTGCGTGCGTGTGCACATGTGCGTGCACAGTCAGCTTGGTTGGAAGAGCGAGACCTTGGCCCAGTAAAATCTTCCACTGTACTGTTCCCTCCTGTGATAATCAGACATTTTCAGAAGACGACATTTTGGACATAGTATTTATTTCAGTCTTAAAAGTTTATAACAACTTCTGGATAACATGAAAAATGAACAAAAAAAAAAGAAAAAAAAACAAATACACATTTTAATCGCACCCCAGGTTGACAAAATTAGAATTCATAAAAGCAGTTTTGAAAAAATAAAAATAACAATAAAATCACAGGAAAACATTTCGTTCCCCCCCTAAAACAGCTCTTGTAGACTTACAGAACATCAGGAGTCGACACCTGATGTGAGAGAAGTGTCACATCTGGGACTGTTACACCTGATTTAAATGTACAGAGAGTCTACCTGTGCTTCAGCAGGGTCGAGTGTGAACACGTTGACCAATTTTTGGATACAAATTCAAGGCAGAGAAAGTGGATTCGAAGGTTTTGGGGTGCCAAACGAGCCCCAGAACCTCAGGCCCTCTTTTTACAGCAAAGCCCAGCACCTGGAAATGTTACAAAACACAAAACAAATATCACGGTTTTCTAATCAAGGAGCCAAGATTGAATTCAAATCCTTTTTGCACAAATATGTGTAACATTCCCCAATCATTAGACTACCTAAAAGCAAATCCCCTTTATTTCAGTTATTAATTCTACGAATTGAATACAAAAGATTGAAGCAACTGGCATCGTTAATATCATACAAGACTGTTATGTTTTAGGGAAAATGGCTCTGTCTGTGCTCAGTAGCTTTATTTTTCGGTGAAATGCCTGACCTTTGTGTTTGAAAACAGTGAACAATCTCCCCACAGCCGAATAAAGTTTATATACCTTTTATCCTCTTTTTTCAAATATATATTTATTATATATAAAATACTGTTTCATTCATAAAAGCCTTACTTTGTACAATATCTGAGTCAATGTGTGTCAGTGAGCAATGAAGTGAATGAATCAGTGTGTATGCGTGTGTGTTTGTGTGCGAGTATGTGAGCTAAAAAGAACCTGGAAAACTGTCTTATAACAAAGAACCGGTACAGATTCAGGACCTAATACACTAAAAACAAAGGCTGTTTTACACAATATACACATTTAATTACTTACAAAAAAAAGTAAGAGAAAATCAGGTGTAGGCTGATGGTTAGAAGGCAGGCTACAGCAGGGTTAGTACCACCAAATGTTAAACGACAGAAACATGATGGAGAAGAGAGAGAAGGAGTGTGTGAATGAAGAGCGAGTAATTCAAAAGGCAGTCAGTCTCACGAAGGAAAGCTCATCGTCAGTGCATCTCTCATCTTGGATGTTCCGAAGTCAAAGTGCCGATTTGGTAACATGGAGACCATCCGTTCCTCGTCAATAAGGCCCAAAACAAAACAAAACAGAACAAAAAGAAGAGCGCTTCTGTCTACAAAGGGGTGAACACTATCACATTTTTGTTGCACCGACATCATAAAAGTTATTTTTTCTAAAAAAAAGAGAAAGGAAACAAAGATCTTTTTTGGGAAAGAAGGGAAAAGAATTGAAAAATGCACTTTTGTTGTCACACATCCATCATGGCACCATTTAGTGGATATTTTTCTGCTTTCATTTTGAGGTACTTCTTAAGAAAAACAAAGACTAAATGTAAGATTTATTTACGTCAGTTTTTTTCTTTTTTTTTAAGCTGTGTTGCACAGTAGCACCATTGTTTTATTCGAAGTTTTTTTTTTTTCCGGAAGACAATGCACCATTGGAATTCCACCTTGTCGCCACGACGACGGCCTATCCGTCGCTGTGACCACCACCCCACTACTTGTCCCCCGTCATCCAATCATCTCTTGTTATTGAGCAGGCGTCCCCGGCAACGGTGGGTTTGCCGTGTGCCGTTACGTCCTCTTCATGCAGACTACGCAACGGCTGACGCGCGTCCGTAGGTTACCCGCCTTGAGAGTCTCCGACTGGGGCTTCCTGTAAGAGCCAGAGGGTAAAGCTGGTTAGGACAGGAAGGATTTGTACGATGGAGATATCTGTGAAAAATGTCTACACACTCTGAGATGTATCAAATTATGAGAAACAGCCGCAAATTGCTATGGTGCTGGCATGTGGATCTGTACCTGAACATCTCACTGGGTTCTACAGTGGCCAGCCAGAAGCTGTAGGAGTTGCCGTAGTAGTTGCACGTCCCTCTGCCATGGCACTCTATGAAGGGAGCGCTGCGGAACTCCTCCAGGCAGGAACCGGGGGAGGCCAGGGCCTGACCAGAACCCTCTGCACCTGCACTAGTGTGCTGGGGAGGACAGAGAAGACTGGTTATGTATTGCAATGCATAGATGAGATTAGAATACAGACTGTCAGATGCAGTATTTAGGAATGAAAGCATCTGAAATTTTTCAGTGTAAAACATCAGATAAAGGAACACCACAGCTTCAATCTGAAAGAGCTGTGAGGGGTTTGGGTGGAGAATTTGTGACCTGGACTTTCAGGACCACACACAGTCATCAGTGTACAGTTCTGTGTATTGACTTCAAAGTTTTTTGGTTCCCAAACTGCACTAAGATAACAAAGGCGGCAAAACTTATTGTACACTGAGGGAAATGGTTGTGCAGCAGTTGCAGTGCAAAGTGGGAAAGAGGGCAAATATGAAATATCAAAGAGCGTGCAAGTACAAAACTAATCAATAAGTAGGTATCCAAAATATAAACAATGCCAACAATGCAAACACGGCAAATGATAAGGTGTCTTCCTGGTTAGATGCACACAGGGTAGTCCGTTCTCACTCCCAGCATGTTAAATAACAAAGTATAAATAGCAAGAAAAGCCTACGGAGGACATTGAGGTGGTTGGATGGGTCAAGCACAGAACTTTCAACCAGGAGACTGCGGTTTGTGTCCCATGTGATACCTAATGGAATGTTGACTTATTTTTAACTTCTATACGTACTGTAAGTAAAGCAATTTAATGTATGTAACTGAGGTGATGAAACTTAATATACATATGTACCGAACTAACATACTTATTTTAACCCAATTTTATTGACTAAACCTGAACAAGTGGTTATGTTGCCTAAACTCAAGTTTTATTTTGAAAGTCTGTCTGAAGGTTTCTAGTCTGATGTTGCATATTCATTACGGATAACTTGGATGTGGCCCTGCATGTGCAAAACTGATGCTAGAGGGGTACTCAGAGCATCGTGGTTTGAAGTGTAGGGCCACTAACCAAGCAATGTGACGAGTTGGGAGTGAGACTGTGTTGGATTCTCTCAATTCTCTATCCTGAGAGATCCTTTGACACAGTGTAAAGGGGGGTCTCAAGTGCTTCAAATGGCTGTTGGACAGTTTAGATTTGCAGTTGTGGCTAAACCAGCATTAATTTAGGTTCAAATTAAGGTGTGATGGTTGCCATCACGTTTAGGAGCCAGAGAATGCATTTTGTAAACAGGGCTGGTGTGTATAGGTGTAATGTCCTACCATCATGAAGGAGTATCCTATCCACAGAGATTCCCAATTCGACGGGCAATTGGGAATCTGGATGGTCTGACTGTGGACTGCAATCACCATGGCTGGAGCTTCACACACTGCACACCTAGAATCAGAATCAGGAGGCACAGTGTAGGATTGGGAAAAAGAACACCTCAGCACAAAGCAACATTTAAGACATTATAACAAGACTCTAACACCTGCACATGTGGGTGGGGGGACAGAGACACAGACACTAGACACATACACAGAAATTTAAAATTGAGCACCTTGCATCTCCCCTCATCCAACCTCTTTACTCATGTCTTTGGTGTTTTTCCCTCTTTCCACCCCTACCTGCTGATGTAAGGCTTGATGCTCTCTCCAGTGATGGGGGCCATGGACATGGGCATGGGCTCAGGCGTGGACAGCCAGTAGGAGTAGTCATTGCGGGAGGCGAAGTTGCAGACGTTGTTAATGTTGCAGAACATGAAGGGCATGGTGCTGAACCTGCGCAGACAGCTGCCGGCTGAGCCTGGAACAGAGGACAGAAGAAGAAGGTCAAATATCATATATATTAATATTTGATCAAATGAGATTGTAGCATCAAATGAGATCTTCATCTGTCATACCAAGGTCCTGTCCGTGTGCCCTCTCATTGCCCTGCACATACAGCAGGGAGTAGCCATCATAGATGAGGTTAGTTCCATCAGGACAGTAGGGCACATCCTGACCCTGGCTGTGTCGGGTGATGAGGAAGCCATGGGCTGCAGACACTGATCCTGGTAGACCAGGAGGACCCTGTGGACCGTCTGAACCAGGGGGACCAGGGTAGCCACGCTGACCTAAGATCAGAAGAAACGCATACGTATATAAAAATTAAGATGGTATCCTGCTTCTAGTTTACAAATTATGAGGCCGACTTTCAGCAGGAGGAAAGTTTCAACCACTAGGTGGCACCAAATATCAGTCTTATGTCATCACTCATCGCACCACAAAAATCATTGCTTGTGTTTATTTTTAGGGAGGGATGCTAGGCTGAGCCAGAGGGGTTATGATATGTCCGTATGTCTGATTCCTGTTTCACTTACCAGGCTGACCGGCGGGTCCGTTGTCTCCCTTTCTGCCAGGTGGGCCGCTGAAGCCAGGAGGACCCTCCAGGCCAGAATCTCCAGGGTCACCAGATTGACCTGAGAGCAGGGAGAGAGAAACGTCCTCTTTGTTAGATGAGCAAACATTTTTAATTTAAAAAGGTCAGACATGGATATCAATAGTTCGATTGAAAAATAAAAAGTTGACAGAGTGCGAGGAACTCTGTCTGCTGCAGTACCTCTGAAAGTGCATGATGGAGCCAAAGTAAACCTTTGATATTCACAATATCCATCAAAGAAAGAGAGCAGAGGAGGAAAATACAAGCTGCTGTCGCAGGGTTCACATGTGAGACACAGAATTGTCATGAAACTGACCCTCAACAGGTCCCATCAAAGAGTCCACGTTAACTGACCTGGAAGTCCCTCTCGCCCAGGAGAACCAGGAGGTCCCCGAGCACCAGGCTGGCCCTGAGGACCAGGGGGTCCTCGCTCTCCCTTTACCACGATGGGAGCTGGAGGTACACCGGGGTCCCCAGGAGGGCCTAAATGTCAAATGTTATAACGGAAAGTAATCAGTTTAAAATAATTCAACAGGATGTCAGAACACTAGGAAACATGACACCAGCAATTTACAACAACAGTGTCTTGTTAAATGTGTTCACCCACCAGTGGGTCCAACATCTCCAGGATCTCCAGGAAGGCCACTGCCCCCAGGGGATCCTGGGTCTCCCTTTGGTCCTAGAAAAAATACAAATGAAACAAATCTTTGGGCTTTGCTTATGATTAACACATAATATAAAACTACATTTTTGGGTTGTGGAAGAATCAGAAAATGCTGTTAAACTATTGGACTAACCAGGGAATCCGGGGACACCAGGCAGACCAATATCTCCTTTCACACCAGGACCACCGGGAAGACCAGGGGGACCCTTGTTAGAAAGAGGTCCAGACAGGTACATACATCTTAGTTGACAATCACAGTTAATCCCTTGGACGAACCCAAAACATTTTTGGTAGAATTTTTTTAACTTCTTTAACTTCAAGTCCAAAAGACCAAATTTAGAAAATTTAACAAAATTATCTTACCGGGAATCCGGGAACACCAAGCTCTCCCTTCTGTCCAGGGAAGCCCGGCTGGCCAGGAGAGCCAGGAATACCCTTCTCTCCCTTAACCCCACCACTTCCTGGGGGCCCACGGGGACCCTCTGGGCCAGATGGACCTTCATAGGCAGACATCATAAGTCAAAGATCAGGTACAGAATAATGGAGAAACAACACAATATGGTAGTGTATACAAGTTTTTTCTTCTTACAATATCACAAGGTTTGGGATCATTTTGGTTTCCATTTATCATTGAAAAGAGTTTCTGTCATATAAAAACAGTTCACATCAACTCTATAGAACTTTTGTTGCCATCTAGTGGTTGACATCGTCTAAATTTAACTTCATAACTGACAAAGATGTAATAAACCAAATTCTCACTTCATATTTTTTTTTTACTGAACGAATGGAAACTGAACCAACCCAGACCCTGTTTGTTACAATGCAGCCAGAACAGACTCATGAAATAAACAAATACAGCAGCAGGTCATCTGCATATTATATATTTCTCACGCTTGTACAAATCAACTGCACTTATGATATACTATGTTAGAATAATTATGCCACACAACACATTAACGAATACCTCAGATAACAGCTTTTACTCTAAATAGTAGTACACTTTCAATGAATGGAAAGAAACTCTACTATTTAGAGTATTCATTCATTAATGGAACCCAAAACTGAAGAGTTTCATCCCCAAATTCTACACAAATGACTGAGAAAACTTCGATCTTTATTCTCATAAATAACAGAGCTTTAAATCCACCAATGAGATCATTTGTTTCCAACAGACCTGTGAGGTAAAGAAAAGGTAAATGAGGAAAAGAGACACATTTAAAAGCAAGTGCCACAGCATGTATCAACACCATCAAACCACTGGAGTCTAACCTGGAGGACCTAGGGTGTCCAGAATTCCCAGGGAAAGCAGAGCCGGGTTGACGGCACAGGGCAAAAAGAAGAGGAGGTTTAGACGGAAGCAAGCATCAAGACAGATAAACAGTCAGACTAACCAGAGATATTTTGTCTTTAAGCAGCCAAGAGGTCTTAACAAAAAGGCTAACAGGTTAAACTAACATGGTGAACATGGTAAATATCACACCTGATAAACATCAGCGTGTTAACATTGTCACTTTTAGCACATAGCATTTAGCACTTTGCTCAAGACACTGCTGTGCCTACATACAGCCTCACAGAGCCACTGCTAGCACAGCTGTAGACTCTTGTTTTTCTACCATGTGACCAGCAGGGGGCTCAGGAGAGACTCTCAACAGCACGGTGGAAGGAGGAAATTTAGGGATTTGGGAGATATTAATTATGTTCAAATTATAAAAGTTTTCTCAATATTTTATGCTTGTATGTGAACAACAACATTTCAGTAAAATCCAATAGAAGTGAAAGTACAGTATGTGACAAAGTAAAAGCAATGATTTAACATTTCAGGTGAGTTAGTTATTTGGTGTGTTTTTGTGCACAAACTGTATGATGTATGCATAACACATTCTACATTTTAGATTTGTAATTGATAGTGCCTACATGTGAGATAGATAACATGCCAAAAGTGACAGAAAACTAATGTGAGTTTTAAGCTATTTTTTTATTTCTTTATTTTTTAAAAAGGTGCTTACTTGTTATAGGTGCATTATGCTACCATCGGTGTGCACAGACAGTGAAAGAAGACAGTGATTAGGAAGAAATAAAGAGAGAAATTAGAAAATGCAGTGATTTCCCAACAGTTTTCAGGTGAAATTTATTCCTGCTAGATCAGAAAGTGTTTTTAAAGTCAGTTTGTGGTACTGGAAGGAACGTGCAGAAGAAGTCCGGATGCTGTTGATCTGACCTGAAGGACCTGTCGCGGCCGAACGCACGTGTCATCGAATGAAGAGGCGGGGCCACACCACAGTGGGTGGGGCCAAGCCACAGGAAACAGGGGGTAAAATGTCATAGCTTCATTTTGTCACCTTGACACCCAGAAAAACACTCAAGTGTTTTTTTTACTAGCCTATCACAGTGCTGGTGTGCAGCCAATGCTGACGTTTACTTTTGAAAAAGACATTATGAATGAATAGGACACTCGATCGTACTGTGTGTTCAAGTTATGTTTTCACAGGACCGCAATGATATGTAGAGTAAATACTCCTTTTCTACACTCAAAACCATTGCAATGGTTGCTCATATCAGACCATGTGCATTTTCCTAAGGCTTCTGTCAGTGTGAGATCCATTCCAGCACTGTGTTAGGCTTGTTTTCAACGTTTACGTGTGTGTTGGGACGAACAGTGCCCATGCAGATGACGAACTGGTGGGACAAAACACACTCAGGACAGCAGAGCCAGATGCAAACCCCAACACTCTCAACTAGACTCTATTGTTTATATTAATACTGTGGGAAGTTGGAGAAAAATCTTAGACAAGCCAAATCTGCTAAACTTAACAATTCATGTTTTTGTTCAAGGCCCTAAAAACCTGTTTTTCAGTTACATGTTGTTATATGTTTTTTTTTTTGGTTTGTTTGCTTTGTCTGAACTTTTGAGTGTTAGACTCTGATTAAATAATACTAAAGGTTTGAAACCAGGTTTTCAGGGTATTTTTCATTGCGACTAACAAAACCGTAACTGGTACTGAATCCAATTTAAACTCAATAAACAAAATCTATCTTGAACTCAATCTTTACAATGCAGTTAAGAGTTTTTTTCCAGGCTCAGCTGTTTCACACCAACATTTCAATGATCTAAAACAACCACAAACAATGGACACACATGTTTTGTGGTAACAATGGCCAGAGAAGAAGACCAGCACACACACACACATATACAGTCCTTCAGGGCTGTGGAGAGATGGATGATTACAGCTTCCCCCATTATGGGATCAGGAGAAGAGGGCAAGGGTGTGAGGAGACATGAGGACAGATGGATTGGCGGATAAAAGAAAACAAAAACTGGATGATGAAAAGGACGTCAAAGTGGTATAAAAGCATGCTTATTTTTGGGGGGTGTGTTCAAGCCCCAGTGACAAACAGTGATTGGTGTGTGAGGAGCACTCCGACGTTTCCTGGTGAAAGGGGATTGGGGGGTGGAAGAGTGTGCACGGCATCCGTGCTCAGTGTTCTTGACAATGACTGGACAGGTGGTGCTCAAACAGTGACGTGGCTCTTACGCCCCTGGTGGCGATTGGTGCAACAATGTCTCATGCAAATCAGCTGACATGAAAGCATTCACATTTAAAGTGCCATTTCTGCCATTTGCTGTCTGGTTCTCGGTGGTCACCTGGGCATTCATCAGTGCTGCCTTTGCTTTAGGCTGCACCTGTAATGTTTGTGCTGTAAATTCAGAATTTTACCCAGACGGTGCTGGTGGTTTTGTATGTCAACTATGAGCTCTATTTTTCAAAGCATATTGCATGCTTCTTCCACCATGAACTGTAGGGGGTAATGTAATGGGGTTTGTTGCATTAGGATCACTTGGACAATGCTGTTGGAGTTAAGAAACTGATCTGAGGAAACCAGGCAGCAATTTCTGGCAGTACATGTGGTGGTAGATACTAAATCCAGGTTCTATACCTGCTCTTCCAGGCGGCCCAGGTGGTCCTTGGAGTCCTTTGGGGCCCTGCAGAGCCAGTCCTGGAGGCCCAGGAGGGCCGCTGCTACCTGCAGGACCAGGGGCACCAGGGAAACCAGCTTCTCCTTTAGCACCGGGGAAACCAGGACTGCCACTTGGGCCGGGAAGCCCAGGGTCTCCCTTTGCACCTTAACGCATAGTGAGAGATAAAGTAGAGATTGTTGAATCAGTGCGGAGACAATAATCATGACAAACAAAACTGCTACATGCACTGGGTGGTTATTCACCTGGCAACCCTGGAAGCCCAGTTGGGCCGGGACCACCGTAACCAGGAAGCCCTAGGTTAGAAATGAATCAGAAATTAAGTGAATGAGACTTAAACAAAATTGAGTATACAAAATGGATAGTCAAGCAACATCTACCAAACACATTGCATGCTGAGCAGTGACTTACCTGGCTCTCCTTTGACTCCAGCTGGTCCTGGGATCCCGTCCCGACCTGCCTGACCCTTTTCTCCTGGCAGCCCTGGAGCTCCTGGTCGGCCAGGCTCTCCTGGTCTACCGGGAGCTCCAGTGAGACCTGAGGCGCCGGGCCCGCCGTCAAGACCCTTAGGACCAGGGATACCAGGAGAACCTGAAAGGAGAGCACACAGAGGAGATGGACCATGCATCAGTTTAATGCTGCTTTTTTTAGCTAGCAGTTCACCTGGCAAGGCAGCTGGATTTGATATAATCTAAAACACACTTCATTACTTGCAACATTTAAGCTCAGCAAAAAGATAAAATGATATATTGTATGTTAGAAAAATATTGTCTAATAGTATAAGTAGATTACATCATATATATGTGTTCACCTGTGTCACCTGCTTTTATGACTTCTGGGTTCAGGGTCTTTCCTGAACTTGCTGTATTTAAACGTTAGATTTACCTTGGAATCCTGGGAGACCGGGGTCGCCTTTGGCGCCTGGCCCTCCTGGTAAACCTGGAAGACCGGGTGATCCTGGTCCTCCCTTAAGTCCTGGACTTCCTGGGAATCCTGGCTGGCCAGGTTCACCCTATGAGAGACATAAATAAAATGAGGTGTGAACCGAAATTTTCACTTTACAGTTTTTCTGAAATGTAAGGTTGTGTCCTGTACCTTGATTCCGGCTGGTCCGGGTGGTCCAACTCCAGCTGAGCCTGGTTCACCTTTGGCTCCAGGGAAACCAGATGATCCTGGCTGTCCTGGGGATCCAGGTCTACCTGGCTGACCTGGTAGACCCTTCTGCCCTGATGGTCCTGTGACATGAGAACAAAATCAGGTGTTGTTTTAGTTACTTGTGTTGACTGACACATACTCATAATAACCAACATCAGGGTTAATGTTATCATGCATGGTCCAGTAGTGAGTTATATATGTAAAATGATCTTGTTTATCATTAAAGGTCATTTGTAGGTTTGACTCCAAGATCGAAAATAAAACCAGAATCTCAAGTGCAATTCAAATATTTTCCAGAAATTTTAAATATTGAATCTTGATTTTGGTAGAAATTTAAGAAAAGCTTTCAGGAAGTCGTCAAAAACCGACTGGAAAACAAAGACTTAAGAGGTTCGAACGCACCGGGAAATCCCATTTCACCCATGCTGCCTTTCAGTCCTGGTGCTCCAGGGCCACCTGGACCTCCTGGGATGCCAGGATCTCCCTTGGGACCTGCAGAACAATGGAAACAGCACACTATATTTTATTGTTTGCTGCATGTAGCAATTTAATTTCCTCTGTGTGGGAAAGTTTTTTTATTTTATCTATCTTATCTTAGAAATGTATTTGCATGAATAAATGTGCATTTATGTAAGCATGGGTGTGTACGTGTTAGGAACTAAACGCATGCCTGGTGGTCCGGGTAGTCCAGGGCGTCCATCTGATCCTGACAGTCCAGGGTCACCGGAGAGACCAGGGATGCCTTTCTGACCTGGAAGACCTGGTGCACCTGTGGAACAAACACAACCAAAATGTGATGTGTATTTAATAATACAGTTAGTAATGATTCAATATTTCTACCTGCTTTTAAAATGTGCTATTTTGTCATCGATCTTTAATGATGTAATGATGGTGTTTTCAGCTGTACCTGGTAGTCCAGGATCTCCTTTGGCTCCCTTTGTGACCGACGGTGGCAGGCTGGGCCCTGGGGGTCCCTGGACGCCAGGGTCGCCTCTCTCTCCTTTACCACCAGGAATACCGGGGGCGCCGTTTCTACCTGGGAATCCAGACTCACCTGGAGAGGAGAACATGTCCGAGATATTTAGCACAGCCATCAGCGAGGTCCTTTCTTTCTTTATTGAATATATGAATGCCTGTATGCTCGTTGTACCTTTAAGTCCAGGAGCACCAGGCCCTCCTGGGCCTCCTGGTCCTCCAGAGGGTCCGGGGGGTCCCATGGGACCCATGTCTCCTTTCTGACCTGCAGCCGGTCAGATATTAGACGTTAGTGCAGAAAATAAACATTAACATTCGGTCAATGGGTCAGCCAGACAGTAAACAGATACTTCATCTCTAAACTTCTTGGTAGTTAGCTAGCTAGCCAGTCAGCAATCCGCTAGGCCACTGTGACAGTTAGCCAAATAAATAACGAGACAGAAAGGCAGTTAGCTAAATATTTAGCTAGCCAGCAACCGTGGAGGTTGTCAATTAGCCTGTCAGCTAGCAAAGCTACTTCTTAATCGCTGTCCTTAGTCAGTCAACAAATCACCTAGACTCAGAGGTCTGAACTAGTTATCATCTGTTCCATCATTATGTCAGTGTAGTTTATCATACTTCTTTCATCATTCGTGACTACACAAATGACAGTGAGGTTTATTGCTTAAATATTCTCAGCTAAATGTGCATCTGACTTCACGACTGCACTGGACAGTAAAATCTGAGCACCTCCTCATTTCAGCACAGATAAAACACTGACTACAGCTAGCAGGTGGGGCTCGACAGTCCATGCTAATGCTAATGCTAACGCCGCAGTCATGCAAAGACAGGAAGAACACCAGTGCGTAACGCAGTATTCACTGAGCCGGCCACATTCTAAATTAGTCTTTTACACTTAGGCTACTAAGTCATGATTAGATATCAATGATGTTACAGTTATATTTTACCTGGCAGTCCAGGCAGGCCATCCCGTCCAGGTCCTCCAGGAGGTCCTGGGGTTCCGACTGCTCCTGGGGAACCTGGGAAACCAGGACTTCCTCTGTCTCCAGGCAGACCTGGAATGTCTAGACCTGGAGGGCCAGGGTCTCCCTTCTCTCCATTTGATCCTGGGAATCCTGTAGTGATGATGTTAAGATTTCATTGTTTAGATACAGGAAATGAAGTTAAAGATTTGTGAAGACAAATCGAGTGTTATCTGGGCCTTAATCCCCTGGTAATGAGTTCACAACAAAATTAGAAGTAAGACAAATGTCTGACACAGTCAAGATGCAAGTAGTTGTGTGTCTGTAGCAGACAAATCATTAAACACAAAACAAAAACTCCCCACACAAAACAAAGTCTTAATATCTCAAATGACACATTTTCTGTGTATTTGAAGGAAAAACATACGCATCCACTGTCACAGCCATACTGTATGCGTCACCATTAAATGGCCATCAACCAGCACTAGTGTTGGGTTATAATACCTTTCTCGCCTTGGCATCAGCGGGTCGCCGGTAAAGGAGGGGCGTGTTTCAAAGCGCAGAGGGTGAAGCGTTGGATTTAGCCAAAGGTGAGATGAGGAGAACAGAGTATAATGCATTAAATGCATTAAAACATCTCAATGGGGCTGGTTTTCAAACTGGTTTTCTGAATGTGCACCGCAGCTCTTGGTGTCACAGAGTCGTCAGGAACACTGGGCGTGTCCAGTAGCAACCAATGCATGCTCAGAGTATTCGATGATTTTATTGGATGTGGGTTAGTTTTTGGTTTTTGTGTACATTCAAAGGATGGGCGGTGTGAGGTTAAAGTGGTGAGGTGCCATGGTGAGAGAAGTGGTTGAGGAAAATACTGGTGAACTGAAAACTCTTTAAGGTTAATTTGCGATTGGTGTGCTCGTGAAGACAGTGATGTAGCGCTGTAATATAGAACAAACAATGTATGCAGGAGGTGGCACAGCCAAGTAAGGGGCACAATGGGCAAGAGGCTCAAATGAAAGCAGAAACGAGGTGTGAGGAAAAGTTCCCCAGATCAGGGTACAGTTGCCATCCAGTAATGTGGTAACCCTCATTCAGTGCACACACACCCCTTCATCACCAACCAAAAGGATGACTGTGATTTTCAATCAAGCACAAAAACCCCGCCACTCAGGTGGGTGCTCATTTGGGAAAGTGTGCAATACATACTTTGAACCCCTGGACCAAAATTAATCCAGACACCTTTACAAGCTCAAAACATGGACAAGTGGGTGGTCATGCACAGTCCTGGAGACTAACAAACAATCAAATATTTCACGAACGCGTCTCACTACTGTTCTTCTACAAACAATAAATCTAAATCTGATGTTTCGAGTAACAGCAGTACTGTACATGTGCCAGTTCCAATCAACACAACAATAAGAAGATCGCTAGATCGAAGATCGATTTTTTAATTTTGATATCAGCTATGCAGGAAACTACTAATTTATCTCACCTGGTGGTCCCATTGGGCCAGGGGATCCAGGTGCGCCAGGTGGTCCCAAGGAGCCGACGGTGGGGAGTCCAGGTGGGCCACGAGCTCCAGGTATACCGGGTGTACCGGGATCACCTGCACAGAGACAGTTAATTGTTTTTTTGCTTGTAATTTTCACATATCTCACATACACAAGTAAATTCAAATCCCTCTCACCTTTGTGATTCATCACACTCACACAAATGTCACTTGAAAATAAAACATCTAATGAGCAATAGATCTACAGAATACCTTTAGCTCCTGGAGAGCCATCAAATCCAGATCGTCCAGGTGAACCAGGGGTGCCAGGGAAACCAGGATCTCCCTTAGGTCCTGGGAACCCTTTACCTCCAGGTACTCCTGGCAAACCTGGGGGGCCAGGAAGGCCAAAGCCTGGTTCACCCTGTCACACACAAGAAAACAAGAGCAAAATCAATACAAAAACGCGGGGTTGCACGGACATCATAAATAGATGCAGAAACTTGTTGTTTCTTGGGGACACAACATCCAGGTAAAGATTGGACTAATGGATAAAACAAATGTATCTATCCATCCATCCATCTATCCACCTTGGTTCCAGGTAATCCAGGCTGGCCGGGGAGTCCGTCTACTCCCGGTCTGCCTGGTCCTCCAGGAGCTCCTGACTGGCCGGGGATACCTGGGAATCCTGTGGGGGAAAAGGCAGAGGGTGAGGGTAAAGGAGGAAGGTGTTGTTAAAAATGTGATACAAGGTATTTGTGCAGACTATTTTAAAAGCATGAAGAAGAGGCATAAGACATACTGAGAAGAGGATGTGAAGGTGAAGGAGGGAAGAGGAAGAGGATAGGGAGAGATAGCTGCAAAGGTAGGCGGGTTAGGAGGAATAATTTGGGATTACTGTTTTTACCTTTAGCTCCTGGTGGTCCTGGGAGTCCAATGCCTGGGAGACCGGGTTCTCCCTTTGCTCCTGGTAAACCAGGGAATCCATTCTGTCCAGGCTGACCTGGGCTACCTGACAACAGAAAATGACAACATGAAAAAGCCAATCAGACAACTGAAACATTTGTCATATTGGTTACCTGGAGTGTGCTCTGCATTAAGAAGTCCTTTAAAGTAATTTTTGTGTACCTGGTGAGCCAGGCAGTCCTGGTTCGCCATCCTGTCCTCTGGGTCCTGGTAAGCCTTTCTCAGCCACCGACAGGCCTGGTTCACCTTTGGCACCTGCATGGAGAAAGATGGTTTCAGTGAGCAGGTAAAAGGTAAATGTACTAGTACTTTCTATGAAAGCATGAAGTCATACACTGAAAAGTGTGCATGTTGTAAACTCTCTTTAGTTGTTTATTTTCAATTTTTCACTGTTCTGTACACATAGTTCATTTTATTTAGGCACGATTTGCCCCCATTTACCAGGATAAAGTACTTCTCCTCTGCTGTTGTGTGTTCGTAACAAAAACTCAACATTTCCCTCATCTGTTCCAGGGGCCACAATTCATCCCTTCATTTTTTCAGCTCTACTGCAGGTTGAATCAGAGCAATACTATAAAAAGAAGTGTTTATTTGATTTTTAAATTTTATTATTTAATGTTTTATTTGGATCGTAAACAAAATAAACTTGAAATTGTCTTCTTACCGGGTGCGCCGGGACCTCCAGGTCTTCCTGAGACACCCTGGACACCTTTCTCTCCTGGAGGTCCCTGAGGTCCAAAGCCAGGGCTTCCTGGAGGACCCCTGTCTCCTGGAATTCCTGAGGCACCCGGCTCACCGGGGGGGCCTCGTTCTCCTTTCACTTGCAGCGAGCCCTGTTGAACGCATGCTAGTTATGAAATGGATCACGGATCAGTTGAAATGATGGACAGAGTGAGTGGAAGCCACCTACAGGAGCTCCTTTGGGTCCAGAAGGTCCAGGCTGACCATCACGACCAGGTCGACCATCTAGACCTGGCAGACCAGGTGGCCCAGGGAAGCCGGTGTCACCCTTCTCTCCCCTGACCCCACTCACTGTGATGGCATCGCCTGGGTCTCCCTTCTCCCCGGGGAACCCTGGAGCACCTTGAGGACCAGGGCTACCCTGGAAAGGAGAGGGAGGAGAAAATATTGCTCATATTAGATTATTTGATTTTTGTGCTTTCATTTTTTTCGTTTTCTGATTTTTGTGTTTTCAATTGTACTCACAGGGGCTCCACTGCCACCAGGTGTTCCTGGAATTCCTCTATCTCCTTTGATACCCGGAGAGCCAGGAGATCCTGATGGAGGAGAAAAAAGGAATTACAAAAGGAATGATCCAGGGATGTCCTGTATACTACAGATTTGCAGTGAATGAGAACTAGGACCTAGGACTAGAACCATACCTCTTTCCAGAAATTTTTAAAGCAAAGCTCTAATTTATATATTAACTGACCACAGTGTGTATAGAATATGTTAATGAGCACTGCTGAATCTCTTTAAATTAAATTAAAACAAATAATCAAAATCAACATTAGCTAGCACGAGCTAATGTTTAATTATTTCTACATAGACAGCAACAACACTTTACAAATACATGAATCACTCAGAAGGTGTTAATGCTTCCTGTGGGAACTGGTTGAGAAGAAAGTTAAGTGGTGTTACCGGGGAATCCGGGCTGTCCTGGAGGTCCTGGGGGTCCTGGGATGGGACTGGTGCCACCAAAGCAGTTCACACAGGTTTCACCCTTCTCACCTGAAACAGCAATCAGATCGCTGGGGTCGGTGTACTCCGTGTGGTGGTGCACGTACAGGGCGGCCATCTTAAATTTAATCATTTAATCTTTAGAATTTTTGAATGAACACTAGCATCTCTCACCTTTCTGGCCTGTCTCTCCCGGGTAACCTGTCTCTCCCTGAACACCAGGAAGCCCAGGCTCTCCAGGGACGCAGTTTTGTCCTGTGGAAAAGCCTGGAGGACCAGGGAGTCCCGGTGGACCCTGGAGACCAGGAGACCCCGAACGTCCTGGTGGACCAGGCAAAGACAGCCCTGGAGTGCCGATCTCTCCCTTCTGACCTCTGTCTCCTGGGAAGCCTGGTGGTCCAGGCAGTCCACCACCACCGCTAGCAGGAAGTCCTGGCACTCCTGGAGGTCCTGTTAAACCTGAAGAAGACAGGAGGGGAAAGTTCACATCATAATATAATTGAAACGTCTTCATTCAGCTCAGTTATTTAGGGCTGCAACTAACAGTTGTTACTGAGTATTTTTTTGCAATGGTATGGTGCCAAAATCTGGGTTTCTTCAGCTCCAGTATTAGCATTACTAAAACAACCTCACTGCAAATAATATATCTGAGAGTTTGTGTCTGTGTGAGTGCGTTTGTGTTTACCTGCTGGTCCTCTCTCTCCTTTAAGTCCAGGCGCTCCGGGGTACCCGGGCTCACCTTTAGGACCGACCCGACCTCCCGGCAGCCCGCCAATCGCCTAGTGGGCCAGTCGGAACAAAATAAATTCAGAAGGGTCACACTCAAAGAATGAAAATGTATTTGATATTTTTATTAAGACATAAAATTAAATAAAGTAACAATAACAATTATTAATGTACAGTATTAATCACTTTGATATATTGGGAAAAGTGAGAAGGTGAGACAGAGGGAAATGGCACCATCTAGTGGTCAGTAGCATGTTGTGCACTTTCTTTTCCCCTTTTTGGCTCAATTTTTGATTCCAAATTTGCCTTACTATTAGACACCAAAGGAGATGCAAGTAGTGGTCGAAAGGCTTTAGATATATTTATTTTTTTAAATTAAGAAATAACATAAATTAGAAGAAAAGCTAGGCAGCAAGAAAATGTCCCCACCCAGTGGTCACAAGAATGTCATGCATTTGTGCATTTACATGGGGCTTTTATTAATCAATTTCTTTATTGTTTTATTTATTCATTGAGCTTTACTTCATGGTTACAAACACTCACATCTGTGGAGCTGCTAGTTCAGCCACAGTATTCTATTGTCACTGTCTTGCTTAAGAGCACTTGGACAGTACTTGCAGAGCATACTGAATACAGTTTCCCGTTGCGAATACAAATTTGTGAAACTGAGTAGATAATTGAGTTGTCATGGAAAAAAATCTCCAAGACAATTCAGCTATCCACTGAACTATCCGCTGAAGACTGTGGGACGCTATCTCCAGAAGAATCTTGTGAGAAACATGCAGAATACACACCACTCCTGGTGGGCCTGGGTATCCACGTTCACCTTTTATACCCTAAAAAGAGAGGGAAAGGGGAAAGTTATTACAAGCCATGACATCATCATGTGAACTTAGTTTTAGAAGAGGCAACCTACTCTCTCTCCATCCCTGCCTGGAGGACCTGGAAGGCCTGGTTCTCCTTTGACTCCCTGATAATGAACAAGGGGAAAAAAAAACGTAAATAAGACACGTGATAGATTAAAAAAAAGAACTGATAAAATTTTCCAAATGAAACAATAAGTATCATGAATTGTCTGCTTTGCTGGCAAACTCACGGGGAAGCCTGGAGAGCCAGGGTCGCCGTCTTTGCCTGGTTTGCCCTGTAGATAGAAAAAAGGCGTGACCAGGAAGAGGTCCAGACAAACATTTATGGTCTGTTTTTTCAATAAAAGTATTAAAATGTGTGTGTGGTCGTGTACCTTTGTATCTTTGTAAGGACCAATTTCAGTTTAGACCTTACAAGTGAGGATATGCTTGAAAAGTGAGGACAATTTGGCCCATTTTCACTTTGTGAAAAGGGCTTGAATGTTAACAGGTGGATTTCTGGTTCCTTTTAAGGCCTCAGTATGCTTCAAACGAACTAGGAAATCATTTCGCGTGAACATGTGTATAGTAATACTCGAAGGCGGGGCAAAACACCTACAATCACAGCTTCCCCCTGGCTGCATCACACTGCTTTTTCCATGAGGTCAGTGGTCACATGGCCAATTGCTGTGTAATGTGGGCATGATTGTCAAACATGTGGTTCCAGATGCTCTTAGATGATTCAGTAAGTACTTTGAAGCATACTGAGGCCTTTAGAATTAGGTTTAGCTGTAAGAAGGGGTTCAGGATAGACATGTAGAAGCGAGGTTGAGGTTTTGGGAAATATTGCATCATAATAAGCACAGAAGTATCTTTGTTCTATCTATGTTCATGTATGAACTGTACTTACTCGTTTGCCTGATTCTCCTGGTTCTCCCTTTTCTCCTTTCTGGCCACCTGAGGGACCCTACAATGACAACAAAACACATGCCAACACCATGAATGTTAACTACTTTTTTTTTCTGTACAGGAGGTCGCTAGTGAAATTTCAATGATGTGGAGTGCTGTGCCTACAGGCTCTTTTTTACCTTCTGATATTTACAGGTGGGAACAGATACTTACAGGAGGTCCTGGATAGCCTGGATCACCTCGGGGACCTGGAAGTCCGGGGTCGCCCTAAAGAGCAAACACACAAGAGAAAAAAATTCAGAGTTCAAGTCTTCAACCAAACAATCTGACTGATTTAAAAAGTCAAACACACGAAAGAAGTGTCTGAAGCGTCTGTGAATTACTGCTACAGGACACTCTGCTGCCATCAAGTGGATGACGTGAACCTTGCAGCATCTGGCAGCAATTTGCTGCTAAATGGGCTGACATGAATTATTGTTATCTATTAATTTACATCACACCTAATGTACCAATACTGGCACCCTTAATGTGTGTCATACTGATACCATTCAGCAGGCAGTGTGAGTTGTAGCTGCTGCTGTTGCGAGCCAATCACATGTCCCATTAAATCCAAGAATACTTACTATGATCGGCTGTGGCAATCTCAGTGCAAAAGGGATCAAATTCAGGGTTCAGGTGACTCGAGAAGTTCCGATACTATCTGGGACTGGGTAGTCTGGGCTTTCGTTAGCCGATTTCATGCCAGTTTTGTTGCTGTGCACCTTTTTTTATTGTCACCTCACAGATTAGATCCAAACCTGCTGTTCTGCAGCTTAACTGTAAACGTCTTGATCTTTGGTAAAAAAAACAACTGACCCAAATTTAGAAGTGCTTGGTGTGTTTAACCGTAGATTTGCATCAGTCTCAGTGCTGGCTTGGTTGTGTTACCTTGTCTCCTCTCTGAATTTCTGTCTCAGGTGGTCTCTTCTGTTCTCCAACTTGTCCCGGAGGTCCAGGAGGTCCTGGCAAACCTGGTTCACCCTGTGTTCACACACAGACACACAGAAAGAGGAGGTTTAGAATGGAGTAGACAGCAGTATAAAGATGTGAGATTACTCTTGTTCTTAAGTTTTAAGCCTCTTATTAGTGGCTGATGATGACAGTCAAACTTTTTCACCGCTAACACAGTAAATACCTTCTCTCCTTTGGGTCCTTGGAAGTTCAATCCCATGTTTCCCTGTTGGAGAAGGCAGGGAACCATTGTGTCATTTAATGACCCAACAACAAGCTTGTATGTTCACAACACTTAATTGTCAGCAGGAGGATTCATGTAGAGGAAATGCATGATCGCTTCATCTGCGTTAATTTGGTTTTTGTTGTTAATGAAATAGCATCAATCTCTTTCTCTATTGACTCGTCAATGTTTGAACACACCTTTGGTCCAGGAGGACCGGGACTACCTGGACGACCCTGGAAAAAACATCAGAAAACAATATTATTAACTTTAACTGTTCAGCTGAAATGAAAATGTACATGAAACACAGATTGACAGTGATATGATATGAGGCCTTGCAGCAGGCTTCTTTACCTCGTAGCCTCTTGGTCCTGGAGGGCCCAGTGGACCTGGCGAACCAGGGTTTCCGGGACTGCCCTGTGACATGAACACACGCGGACATTAATAACCGTTTAACATACAGTTTTTCTGCATTTGTTTTGGCCTCATGTGGCTTTAAATTTGGAATAATCCTATTTTTGGGCGCTGAAGGCATTACATATACATTGGTTGTTAGTTTTGGTTCAGATTCAGCCTCTTTATTTGTAAGAGGTTAAAGGGCGCAAAAACTCACAGGAACTCCCGGCAATCCGGGCAGCCCGACTGCTCCTTTCTCTCCAAAACGGTTGGTGGAGATCACGTCGCCGGGGTCTCCCTGCAGAGGAGGAAAGCAGAGGAGTGTCAGTGGCCTGTTCACAAGAGGCAAAGAAGCACCCGCCATTTGTCTGAGGTTTGTCACTTCAGCACCGCTGCATGAAAACCGTCTGCTTCGTTGCAGAATTCAAATCAAATTAAACGGCACCATCTTGTGGCAAAACGTGGCAAAAGGTTTCAAGTCACATGTGTTTCTTATGAAATAAATTCTGTAAAAACTTCATTAAAGTGCAGCAAATAAAACAAAAGCAGCATTGTGTATTTAAAAAGAAAAGAAAAAAGAAAAAAATGTATTTCTATTGTATTTTGTACTTGTAAATTGCACGCACTTCAATCTAGGTTTCTTAATTAAACACATAAATTAGGTGGAGCCATGACGGGAGATGTATAGAGATGTATATGTGTTCCACTAACAATGATACAGGTGAAAGCTGTAACACACTAGCAGGTCAAATAAAGATGAGCTCAGTATTCCTGGCCCATACACTCACCTTTGGTCCTGGCAGACCAGGTGGACCCTGGAAAGGAGAAAAACAGAGAAGAAGTGAGTGTTGAAGGAGAATATTTATCATCGCGTTAAACTGTCTGACAGTGAACAGATTTCCTCTTCATCGCGGCAAACTCACCGGCCGTCCTGGCTGTCCGATGATTCCTGAATTTCCTGGGAAACCCCTCTCGCCCTGGAGAGAAGACAAATTTAATACACAGAAAAAAACACTCCAGAAAAAGTAAGTGGACTTCGAGTTAAGATTTGTTTGAAGGAGCTCAAAAAAGGTTTATTTCATGGCATTAAATAGGGTTTTTCAGTGAATAATGATAAAGAAATTTGGCAAATATAAGAGTTTATATTTTTGAACTCCTCCCTTTTCAGCATTAATCCAATTTATGTAAGGATTCTCACATTAAAGTATTCTTAACTATATTGTCACAATGTTCAGTTACATCTTCAGTTATATTCAGATGGCAGTTTACTGTCATTTGTTTTAACGTGAGGAAAGACTTTTCATCAGATACCTTTGTACCGTTGCAACCCGGCACTCCTCTCGGGCCTGGAGGTCCGTCCTGCCCGGGCAGACCCTGTAAAACAGGACGTAAACAGGAAGTTACATCACATATGCAGCGTGGTTTTGGGGCAAAGTAGCCTCAGATTGGGCATCATTTCAGTATGATTCTGGATAATGGGAAAACTCACTGGAAGTCCTGGTGTTCCTGGAAATCCTGGCAATCCAGGAGGCCCCTGTTAAGAGGAGAGTAATAAAAATCAGTCATTTAAAGTATAAAGGCTGCAGAAGATGTCAAACACAGACGGTTCAACTTGTAGTTTCATCACAGCCTGTTGGAGACAAGGCGAAATGTGGACATCTGCTGGTTGAAGGTGGTATTACAACCTGAAATCCTTCAGCATAAAGTCATGTCTGAACAGTTCCCCACCATGAGTCAAGAGGAAAACTGAAATTAACCTATTTTTCCACAAGGCCTGTCTGAATTGAGTGAATGAATGAAAAACTGGTTAGAGAGGACTTTTTTTCCTCTAATGTGAAGTGTGAAGCTGCTGGTTGCAAAGACACAGCAAATAATTGAAATATTATCTACTTACTCTTATTCCTTTTGGACCAGATGGTCCCGAAGGTCCATCACTGCCCTGTGAGAGAAACAGACATTAAACTTAGAATGATAATATTTGACTGAATTATGTCTGTCGCAACAAGGTTAGAGTTGCAGTTTTATTGACTTTGCTGTATTTATGGATGTTTTGTATCTTTTAAAAGGGAAGGCAGAAATATTGTTTTGGCATTGATGCTGAAACTGCTGTAATTTAACGTTGCAATGAAAAACCAACCCTAACTATACAAGCGTATAACAACACCAGAGCCCCAACCCACCTTCTCTCCTCTAGGTCCGATGGGCCCTTCAGGTCCAGGGAATCCTGGGACTCCTGGCTGTCCAGTGAGACCTGGGAAACCCCGTTCACCCTGCACACAGTGACACAGACACAGAACTTATCATTTTGTTTTTTGTGATGTGATGGAGGTCTGGACAATAGGTGAACGGCCACCCTGTTCCCTGCAGCATCAGCCAGGAGGTGGCAGAGTGATGTTATAGCCTGGACTCTGTGAGATGGCAGGTCACTTCAGGGTGTCAAAAGGACCTCCATGATATACGTGAAGGTCCTATTGACCATTTCCTTCCATTTCATAAGAAGAAGAATCATGCTTTCTCGAACAAAATTATTTTCACCATCACATGACTGTGATGACTCTTTGGTCGCTATGGGCACAAAGGAAGGAAAAATCATGGTGTGGCCACCTGTGGAGCATACTTAAAAGATCCATGAGGGCGGACGGCAGTTTTCCTGAAAACTGCAGCTCTGAGAGGCAACGCTGGCATCCTCAGATGAACTACAGGCAGAAACTGCACATGGACTTACAGGTTCAATGGATGAGAGAATTGTTAAAGTGATCTAACATAAGTATGTTCATATCTAACTCCATCTGTAAGTTTGTTCATTTTTTAGAAATGTTCAGTTCATGCAACAGATTTACGTTTAGAATTCATTTTGACCTTATGAAAGCTTTCAAATTGCGTTGTGCATAATTTGGATATTATCATATATAAATATAAGTATTTTAAAACACTGTTAATGGTAGTTTTGCTTGTAAAAACATGCAGATTTTTAATCTTATTGACTGTTCAGGGAAAACATAATATTTGGAACACAGTGTATTCTAATTAATTTATTATTTCTTTCTTCAAATTTCAACATATTTCCCTGATGTCACATACCAAACAAACACACAACCAAGCCCTCCCACTAACAAACAAATCTATACATTAAATTATGTTACCTTAACCCCCCTTATTCAGCATATATAAGCAGAGTATTCACTTTTTACTAAACAACAAACTATAATTTAGTTGTAAGCAAAAATGACTAAATCTGTGTGTGCATAATAAGTGTTTCAAAGCGTTTGGGCATCATGCACGTGTTATTTGCTCACCTTGGCTCCTTTAACTCCACTGCAGTCGCATTTGGATCCCACACATCCGTGGCAAGCCTGTCGGGCGACAAGAAAAACAGAGATGAGGATGCTTGTTGACAAAACGTTTATCATTTATTAGATTTATATTCTCGCCGTTACGTGGAAAATCTGTTGTAAGAGTCTCGTGGTCAAATCTTGACAACAAAAACTCAGTTTTGCTGCTGTTGAAAATCACCTTTTGGAAATTTTCCTTGTAAAATAAACGTAAAAATGCTTAAATGCTCATCATAATCTTTGTTTGAATGTGTTTGTTGGTAAATCCAAGTTCTACAGTGTAAGCGCAAAAACAGTTATTTCGCCACTAGAGGGCGCGCCACCATTGCGCCGCTGCTCACGCTACAGGCAGCATCTCCTCCCACAGAGAAGGAGAAAGTCTGTTTGATGATGGGACAACAGGTGCAAGGTCAGCGAGGAGCAAAACATCGAGCTGGCCCCAAATACTTGAAAACAAAACAGGCGCATCCCCCCAAAAATCCTTCCGTTTTCCAACAGGATACGGTCCTCAGGGCGAGACAGCTGCGGAGAAGAGCGCTAAAGGAAGGCAGAGAAGGGAGGGAGGGAGGGATGGGAACAGGAGTGCCAAGCTGTTGATTAACTTTTCCCATGATTGTTGACACAGCGAATGCCAGACGGGCACCGATTGCACGCATGCCAGGCAGTCAGGTTGTGAGAAAGATAGAGCGGCAGAGAGCGCACGAGAGGGGACGGCCAGGCAGACGAGTCAGCATTCTTCTGTGTCTGCAAAACCTTTTGTGTGTCCACGTTTGTGCTGCTGGTGTTCACGGTATAACTGTCTTATAGGTCGGTGCAGACGGCAGTAAGACTAATCGACCACTTCGCTCATTGGTCAGTTAATTGTTCAGCCTGCAAAAGGTGAAAAAAAGGCCTCCTAGATGATCCCAGTATCAACGGTGACGTCTGCAGATGTTTTGTTTGTGTCACCAACGATCCGAAACCCGGAGGGGCTGCATCAAACAACGTGCCAACAATAAAGAAGGAGACGTGTGAAGGAGTTAATGGGTCGGATTCAGAACAGTGACCACATACGGGCCGAGTGAGTCCCACGGCGAGACGAGCGGAGGGAGGTCATTTATCCGGTGAAAACACACCGACTCTCACACTGACTCCCAAAACAGAGTCACCGAGTCAGAAACAACCAGCGGGCGTTCACACCCTTAGCTGAAGTGAAAGTAGCAATACTGCAATATACAAATACTCCATCACGAGTAAAACTCAAGTGCAGAAGTATATTTGGAAAAATGCATAAAAAAGAGCAAATTCTCACGCTAAAAAGGATAAATCGCTTATGACTACAGCTGCTGGTTTCAGTTCTCGCAGTGATGCTGCTGGATCTGGATACACTGAATCTCTCTACTGAAAAAATTAAAAACACATTTGATATTTGATGAAGATGAGCCTTTAACCGCAGCTGCTGCAGATCAGAAAAATATCGCAGTAATGTTCTTTTTAAATACAAGAGCACCTGATAAAAATAACAAGTTAATACCTGCAAAAGGTCCCTATTTAATAGAAATAATCAATTAATCAGTAAATTGATCGACAAGAAATAACTCGCAACAATTTTGATGCTTCTCAATCATGAATGACAAAAAGTCAAGCAAAAAATTGACTGTTTGCAATAAACAACAGTAACTCTGTGAATGGGAGGTGAAAACATCTGCTCACATCTGCACCAAATCACATATAACGGAGTAAATCTCTGAAGATGTCGGTTTGGCTTGTTGTTGGTGGTGTGTGTGTGTCTGTGTTTAGTTACTGTGCATGCCTGTGTGTGTGTGTGTGTGTGTGTGTGTGTGTGTGCGCACACTCTGTGGATGCAGGATCAGGTTTCCTGCATCTGTCTCTGCAGCTCTGCCTGACAACATGACAGCAGCGTCTCTACGGAGGTCGACGCCACGTGCAGCAGAGAAGCTGCGTGATGCCTCTCCGTGTGCTCAACATGTAATAAGAGCTGTTTTTATCATTATTATCATCATATCAGATTTTTTGTTACAGCAACACCCATGATTTTACATCTTTACTGCTTAAGCAATAAGCCAAAACTAATTAACGACCATTTTGATGATCGGTTAATCGTTAGAGGCAGTAATGTGCACAAATGTCACACATTTGCTGGTTTTGGGTTCTCAAATGTGAGAATCTGATGCTTTTTCTCTAATTTATATCACAGTAAATTGAATAAATTTGAGTTTCAGGTCGAACAAAATTGGATTTTTGCATTATTTATTCATTAATTTTTCATTATTTGTCCCTTTAACCAAAACAATCACCTTAATCAATAATGAAAAAAATGAGTTCAAGTCTTAACTAAAATCCTTTTTGTTCTTATTAATCTATGAAATGTTTTGCTGTTTGATTCCGATGTGGTTTTATATTCTGCAAACACAGAGAGAGAGTGTACATGCACGTGTGTATGTATACATCACGTTTGTGGCATTCCAGTGTGTGTGTGTGTGTGTGTGTGTGCGTGTGTGTGTGTGTGTGTACAGGATGTGTCCTCAGTTATAAACCAGGTGTTAACCACAGACCGACTGACTGTTAAAGTCCTCTTTCACCGCACTGATCAGTGTCCTGATAGACGAGCCGCAGTGCTGTCTGGACCGTACGTGGGGGCTTATCTGTCTACAGCAAGGCACTTTCCACAGCCGGGGGTTGACGGTTCGATTCCCACTGCCAGCAAACTGCACACATGTCGAAGTGAGCAGCATTGGATTGTTGCATATTGGCAGTAAACGCAAAATGTTTGCAAACTGCTATCTGGACTGGAGGCCAGACAGGTTACCAACACACACATGCCTCACACATGGGTAGTCAAGTGTGTGTGTGTGTGTGTGTGTGTGTGTGTGTGTGTGTATGTGGAGGTGTTTTTACAAGCCCTGAATCTCCAGATTAGTCTCTGGTCTGCTTCAGCTCAATGCAGTCTGCTCTCCCACGCCCAGGCCTGCAGCTCAGGCTCTTTTCACCTCCATCTCTCCCTCTCTTTCTCTTCATCCATCTGTTTTTCCGTCGCCTCCACTCCCATCCCTCTTCCTCCCCCGCCCTCCGCGTGTGTTCGCTCCGAAGAGCGTGACTCACTCCAATGAGGCTTTAAAACATTTGTAGATGCTCAAAAAACCCTGGAGATTTACACTTAGTTGCTCAGTCACTCGGAGGTCTTCCAGAGGTTCAAACAGGCAAGTTTACGGACGCTGAGCTACATTCACGTCCTCAAATCCACATCCTGTACCCACCAACTGCTGTAAGAGCAGACGATGGCTTATAATAAATAAATAAATGATAATGATGATGATGAATAATGAAACAAAACGGATAATTTTGATGACCCTAAAGTGAGATTTTTTTTACCATAAAAGCATCATATTAATGATTTATTCACATTACAACTGTTTGTAATGTATCTAACAGAGCAGATAAGGTGCCCACTAACACTATCTGGGAGTCGGCATGGTAAAGTGCTGCAGACCAACTCAGTGTTGCACTATAGCGCGTTAAAATGTCATAAACTGTCTCTTTATAAGGATTTATAATGTGCATAAACCTGTCAGTAGGGCTGAGTGATGAGAATATTATTTAATGACTAATGACTTTCTGCTGAATCACAGCCCTGCAGTGATGACAATGACACATTTTAATGTTATAATTAATATGTTAATAATGTTTCCTATAATCTCTCTACTTGCTATCTACTTAATGTATTTTGTGTATTATAGTTTTATTTTTCCTGTTTTCCTGCCCTGTTAATCATCTCAGATATATTTGGGAACCGTGACCAAAACAAATACGACAATCAGACTATCTTAATAAATACTTTGTTATGAAAGATTTAAGCTGTCAGACAGCTCTGCCATTCATAATTCATTCACTGCAACAATAACACAATTTATTACATTATTTGACTATGATAACTTGGGCTAAATCACGATAATACCTGTATTATTACATAATTTATATATTTTTAATATTATTAATGTTTTGTCCTTTTTTGTATTCTACAGCCCTACTGAATATATAATTAATGCACAATCTGCCTGTTTGTCACATGTTTGCTTGATTTCTATCTCATAGTATGTTTATTGGGTTATATTAGCTGCAGGCTGTTGCACTGTGCACTGAGGTGTATTTACTGCTAATCTGTCGCCCCTTTGGGGTAAAATAATAGACTGAAGCGAGCTGAAATGAAGTGAGCGAGGTTTAAAAATCAGTGTTAAGCATCTCTCTCTCTCTCTCCGTGCTGTTCACCCCCTCTCTCCACCCTCCGGTTTGCCCCCGCAGCACTGACGGGGCATGTAATCCACTTAGAAAGGTCAGTGAGCTGCAGATATTTGCTCCACTCTCTGTCTATCTCTCTTTTAGCTCTCTCTAGCATTTCCCTCACTCTCTCCTCACCTCCGTCCCACTTTTTCCACCGCCGACCCTGAGGGGGGGCCGAAGTGTGCCCGCTAAGCACCACTGGAGGTCCGTATAGGACAGGTAATCACAGTCAGAGTTATGACCGCACAGGTACGGCGCTGACACAGGAACTTGGTCACAGGAAGTGACCAAAAGCATCCTAAATCTATGCTCACTTATGGTTGATTTTATCGGCTTAAATGACAAAGGCGGTTCAAAATCTCAGAGTCTTTGTGCACGACAGCAAATTTATATCAATCAAATGTGATCTGGGGCGACTTGCTAACCAGATTTGATCGTTAGCTTGTACGTTGTCGCTCGCTAGCAAAGCAGCATCATTGTATGAGGTGTGTGTTTGAATGTTAGCTGGAAAATTAGCATTTCCAAAGATGTGGTTGAGGTCTTATTTATTAATTTCTATCTATATTCTCCTCTTCCTGGTCTATTCCCATGTGAGTGAGCCAATCAACTTTGAAAGATTTGATCTAAATCTCCCTCGTGACAACGCTACATTTCACTCAGAATACCCATCGCATTCCTGAAGCTAAAGATGCTAACTTCATCAGCCAGAGGACAAGTTTAATACCACTCTAGTGCTAATTTTAAACTTTAAAAACTCCCTCTTTTGGTTTGCTTTGTCCTTCACATCCGTCTCGTAAACTTGTATACTTGTTTGCGATGTACTTACAACAAGTTGGATGCAGTAAAGTTAGCTTGTTGTTGATCCTGAGTACTGCTACATCAACAGTAGACCACAGAGGAGATGAGAAAAAGAGATTCAGCTCAATTCTAGCTAGCTAGCTAACCTGACTGACACTTCTTAAAATGGTGTAAACATGCACCGCTGTGAATAACGTAGTTTTATGTGTTTGTATGTATGTTTTGCTAAAGCTATAGCGAGCTAGTCACACATGACTGGCAGAGAAAGTACAGGCAGGATTTCCCAATGCTAACATGCTAGCTTGACAGCTGTGAGTACTAACAATAGCCATGGATGTTAGGTGTTTTCCAATATGGGAATGAGACTAGTTGGATACGGTTAGCGAAGAAAGCGATGCACTGCACTCCAGTACGCGCCTCCAGCTAACCCAGTAGCACAAAGCACACAGGGGGATGCAACAACGAATTAGCCTTAAGCTAGATCTCAAAACTCCAAGCTATCTTGGACAATTTTTAGCGTGTTACTACTGGACACTGTCGGAGTAGATGCTAAAACAACAGGACTGTCAAACACTGTATTTAGCAGTTTTGAAATATGACACCAACGTGAGACCAACTTGAAAACCGTAGCTACAATTTGCATTTCTGACACGCTCAGACGTGCTACATGCTACCTCCAACTACATGTCAAAATTAAAACTCGGACCAACACAGATGTAGCTGAAGCTGGTTGGGGGAAAGTTGGCACAACAAAGTAATGCAGTACAAAAAAAATAAATGGCATAGGAGTATCTCAGAGGTTCACCTTTTGGGCAAAAACAAACTGCATTAAAGTGTGAAAAGGAGCCAGGTGTGTGCAGAGTGATGGAGAGGTGAGCCAGGTGAGGTGAGGAGGGGGAGGAGGAGGAAGAGGGGGAGCGAGCGGAAGGCACGCACCCAGGGATTAGACTGGCGAGACTGGAATTCCCCCGCTCATCAAAGACTGATGATTAGACACCTATACACACCGCCCTGCCCTGGGTAACACACACACACACACACACACACACACACACACATTCATGCAGTGCAGAAACACACACATGCATACCGTAGACAGATAAATACTCTCATTAACAGTACACACAGCTGCAAAGACAGAACAACTAAGAGTGTATTTAAGAGTGTATTTCTCTCTTTTGAACATCATTAACACACACACGCACGCACACACACACACACACACACACACACATACACACACACACCGAGCTTGTGAAACCCCCTGATTTGACCACAACTAATAACTTCTGCTTTCCAACAGTGATCTCAGCTCAGCAGTCAGTAACCGCAATCTGAAACTAGAGCCAACATGTTCACACCAGCTCCAAAGTGACTGAACCACACACACACACACACACACACACACACACACACACACACACACACAACCCACAATTGCACACAACAAGCTAATCATGAATCTATTGGTTTTTAATGGGCATCAAGTATTCCAAGCATAAGTGAGGGCACTGGCTACACGTACACTTGTTTTGCACGTCTTACATCAGAATCTAATCGAATTTATAGTCTAATTTTCACTCCGCCCCATGTACCATGATGCATCTCTGTTAGCGGGACTGGTTTCCTGCTCTAGATGTGAATCGAGGGAGGCCAGAACACACTGCAGAACGCCAGAAAAGACCAGAAGAGACGGCAGAGGAAGAAGAAGAAGCTGTAAAAACTAGACAGAATCACTGTCAGCTGCCTTAGAAACAATCTCTGATGTGAGTTATTGAACTATTTTTTTGTTTGTTTGGTCAGAGATGGAAATATGCGTCTTTTTTTCTGCTCGTGTAAACAACTAAAGTTTTTTGTTTGCATCTGGGTTGCACCTTTAAAGATGAAAAAAGCTGCTGACAACTTGAAAAAGTAGAGGATTACGTTATTATGATGGTATCATGTCATCTGTGCGTGTGTGTTCTACTTCACGGTTTGAATATCTGCGTGTTTGAAGCGTGTTTATCCTGTTCAGGGGAGCGGCGCTCCGGCCTCAGAGCCGCCGCGTCAAGCCGTCGATGCCTTTCATCGCCACCGGACGTCGACTGCTTCAAGGTGCTGACGCCCCGAGAGCGACGACCAAACCAAATATTTTCACTCGCGCAGAAATCTGACCGCGCGTGTTTCGACTGACTGGCTCTCTGAAAGAGGAAGACCCCCCGACTGGAGGACCCCAGGTCTCACGCACATAAACATGCCATCGTGCCACAGCGCCGGTCCAGGAATTCCATTGATATTCCCGGGAATTCTCTTTCTTCTCAATGCAATGGCTGATGAATGTTGACCCCTGTGACCTCCCAGTGAGAGGTACCTGCAGGGGGAGCACTCGGAGGCACCGCTGACCACCATCCCTGCACCACCTCCAGACTTCACTCTGTATAGAGGCAATTTAGTGCAAGTGGCAGCTTTTCATTCTTCTTTTGTTCCTGAATAATGAAAATACTGACTGTTTTTAGCCTCTTTTCATAGATTTTCAATAAAAACATCCCTAATCTGTGTTTCCTCACTCACATGAGACTCAGATTGGATCTTTTTCAAGCAGTGAAAACAACAAAATACACACCAAGTTCAATTTTTTTATCTTTCCTGATCTAGGCTATTTGGATATGTGGTACAAAAAGAGGATATGAGCAACATCAGGGCTGTAAATCAAGCAAATCATGCTTGCGTAAAGCCACTATGTGCTGAATATGAAAATGATTAACGAATGGATTCAACCCCGGGGACAATGACGTTAATGCCACACAGAGGCTGCAGAAACTTTCACCAGGAAAGTCAAACAGAAAGCTGAACCTTATAATTTAAAAGATAAAATAATTGAAAAATCTGAAACAAATCTGTCAACGTTAGCGTCGAGGAAAGCAAGACATGAAGACTAAAGACAGAACTTGACCGGAGTTTCAGGGCACATTTGATCTGGATTTTAATTTCAGGTTTATGTCGTTCTATAGTGAGTGAATGTGCAGTATGAAGGTGGTGGGTTGAGGGGTCTGAGTCTTGCTCCAGGACTCGTCAGCAGGATTTACGGCTGCAGAAACATGATGTACTTTTAGTTACAGGTCGCCCTGCTGGACATTTAACAGTACTACAGCTTGATGTTACAAACAGTAATACTTCTTTCAGTAACACACACACACACACACACAACACCAGAGTGTGTTTGTGCATCCAGGTTTTGGCAGGAAAGCATCTAGTTGGATCTTTCGAGCTTCTTTCCCATCAGCTGAATGAGAAGGTGTGTCTGGAGGAAAAAAAAAAGCTGACACCTCGGTTGACAAATCGCTGCAGGGAAGGTGAAGAAAACCCATAATTAATTTCCATTAAAATCAAGGGCAATTATAGCTGTTCTCAAGAATATAATCATTAGAGTTGTGCAAACTAGAAAAAAATGCACCTTTAGTCGGCATATGATTCAAATGTTGGTGCTTTTTCTGTCTCGACTTTGCTGTAAAATGCTTTAAGTTGTGATTTGTTGGTTTGCAGCTGTGCAGAATGTGCAAACCTGCACTGCTAACACATAAGTTGTTTCTATTGACGTCTGTTCCGCAAAAGGTCCTCACGTGGATCTTTTAAGCGGCGGGGGGGTTGAATTCCTTCCACTGGGAGATATGACAACCCACCCTAGTCTAGCCCAGCCCTGCCCAGCCCGGCCCAGCCCGGCCCGGCCCTGCCTAACACAGGTTGAAACATGCCCGTCTACCTCTCTCTGAAACATACATCACCGCTTGGCACGCTGCACTGTAGCTACGGGCAACAAGAAATTAGAGAGGGGAGCGGGGGCTTGCCAGCCGAATACCTGGATGTGTGCAGCCTGGGGACAGACTGAGAGGAGGGAGGAGGGAGGAGGGAGGAAGAAGGAGAGCAGAGGTGACGAAGACAGAATGACGAAAAGGATGGAGGACAAGGGAAAGAACGCCGCCTTCACTTTCTAGATACGCTTTGTGTGTCTGTGTGAAGATTTTAGGGAAGCATTCGGGTTCACTGTCAGAAACTGGAACCACAGAAGAAGAAAACACACAAATCAGTGTGGTCCAGATTGTTGTTGGTCCTTTGGGCTCTCAGAGTGAAAAGCACAGGGGTCACATCATGATGAGGCGCTGCAGCAGGACAAATGAATCTGTGTTTAAAGACATTCCCCTGCGTCTCACTCAAGTTCAGGGTTCAGACATTTCTGTGAAGTCTCATCAGCAGCTGGAAATACGTCTCGTCCACGTTCATCATCTGTGACTACGCCTCCTGTCTGCTCTCGAGGGTTTTTTCACCCGGAGCCAAAAAACCCTCAGCTGAAAACATCGGTCCAAACAAATCGCAAGAAAATAAATGAGCCTGTTTACCTTGAAACAAATCGATGTTTAGACATCTGTATAAACCTTCGAGCAAACAGCAAACTGCTCCATGCTTCCATAAACCGAGCATCGAACCCTGCAGGCTGGAGGTGTATCGCTGTTTGGATGAGCGGCAGCCTAACCTTAATATTTACCCAGAAGCCTCCGCTGTAGACAAAACAAGATCTCGCTGGTTGTCCTGATACTGTATCTGTGAGATAGCGGGACAGACAGGAAGGAAACACACGGCTGCTCTGTGCTCAGTTCTGTGGAAGAGAGTTGTGATGCCGAGTTCAGCTCATAGAGAGTGTTTACGATGCAAAGCGGGATTAACGGCTGAGGTTTTCACACTAAACCGCCTGCTCTAACCGTGGATTTTCTGACTGGAATTGAAAGTTGAAGAGAGGTTGTACACACCTGAAATATGAAACCATGGGCATTAATCTACCACTATGACAACCTCCACCAGATTTTGGAGCCTAGTTGCAGGGATTTGCTCCCATTTGGCCCCCAGTTGTTGTTCAAGCTCATCCCAAATGTGCTGGATGGGGTTGACGTCAGACCTGCCAAGTTCTTCACACCAGACTGGGAAAACCATTTCTTTATGGACCTGGTTTTCTGCACAGGGGGGCACTGTCATGATGGAACAGGCGAGGTCCTTCCCCAAAGCCCACTAATATTACATTGTTTGAGAAAGTTAGGGGTCAGGGGTGTCCACATACTTTTGGCCATTAGGCATTTTGTGCAAACCTGTGCTTCTACCTGGCCATGTGTAGTTCCATGTGTCCACCACACGAGGGCGGTATCAGGAGTGGAAGCATGCAGGTAATGATGAGAAGCATCTCAGACACAATAAAGACTTTTATGACTATTTTTAGAGTTTCATGAATCAAAAATCCAGAAAGACTAAATTATCAAAGTCATGTGATGTTAATGATTTAAACCAGGAATTGAACTGACTGCAAAACACAGGCGGATTTAGTGAGATAGATCTGACTTTACGGTGACAGAGGCATGAATGAGCTACATTTACATTTTAGCTGCCGACTGCGTTTTCCAGCAGCGGTTTGATTCAGATCCCCTCAGCCGAACATGCTCTCTCTTGCTTCACCCAGTCCTGAGCGTCTGATCTGATCTGGGGGAGAGGCAGGTCCCAGCAGGTTCCTGCCCTGCCTACATTTCTCTTAAATATGCTCACTTAAACAGCCTCTAATGAGAACAGGCACATCTGAGAGCTGCAGCTGAAATGTGGAGTGTTACAGAAAAAGTTAGACACTTTGAGTGGAAACATGGAAGACTTCACCCTGAAAATGCTCGACACACTAACTGATCCTGACTAGATTTAAGCATTTTAGCAAGCTTTAAGGTGGATATTCAGTCGTTTAAGCATAGCCCTCTTTATCTATACTTAATCTTTGTGTTTCACACTATAAGAAAAGCAGCATTTTAAGCTTTGTGGCTTTTTTGTGCACGTCTGAGATCATGCAACAGGTTTTTAGGGGTTACTTTAGCCTCAGATGGGGATTTTCTCAACCAATAAAGGAGCATTTAATCCTCTTTTTTGCATAATATCACATTTTAGAAGCAAAAAGTCACCAAAACATAATCAGCAAAGTTAAATAAATGGAGCTGTTCCTCCATCTTCACTCATTCTGTAAAACTTCAAATCTAGACCCTCTACCTGCTACAGCTTTTGTTAAATCAGCAGACAGCAGGGGTCCTCAATGCTTTATGGCTGCCCAAATATTTGCCTTTAATATGTTCTTCATCGAGGTTAGCTGACCATCTCTCTTCCTCTATCTTTCACCTGTTTTATCTTTCTGTCTCACTTCCTTCTTCCTCCTTCTTCTTTTTCACTCTCAAAATGTTTCTGTTTTCTTTCTCTTATTAAACCTCGCCTCTCTTTCCCTCCACCCCTCTCCTCCTCCTCCTCCTCCTCCTCCTCCTCCTCCTCCTCCTCCTCCTCCTCCTCTTCTTCTTCTCTCTTTCTGTGCTGTGACAGGTGTCTGTCTGCTTCCCGTTGTTCTGACCGGCCGGGGGTCTGTTTGTGTAGAGGAGACGAGGAATGCCGAGCATTCGGTGTTGACATGCACAAACACACACATATGCTCACACACACACACACACACACACACACTTAGATACAAGCAGAAACACAAGCAAAAAAAAAAAAAAAAGATGTAAGAGAAAATCATCTGAAATAAAAGCAAAATCCTGCTTTCCAAAAATGTTGGAGTGATTCATTTTCAACTCTAAAACATACCTTTCATCACCACATACAGGTGACAAACTAAAAGAAAAGACTGTAAATCAATCAGACTCTGTGGTCACCGCATCTGAAACCAACTGAACACTTACAGACTCCGATACAGACACTTAATGCTGTTTTTTCCTTTCATTCATCACCCATCTGTGCATCTGCACCAACAGTGAGAACAGACCACAACCTGTCCCTGAAGACCTCCCAAAAAAAGTTATTACAGGCAAAACAGAGCAGGACCAAATAAAAGAGGGAAGAAAATAATAATAATAAACAAATAGCCAATGAGCAAACACACGTCGGATCAGGTGACTCTGCCTCCTGCCCCCCTCTGTGTCACTCAGCAATGTGAAAAATGCTCCAGCAGAAACATTCACCTTGCTCTGCACTGCTGAGCACCGTCCTCTGACTGCATGCTAAAGGCTTAGCTGCATACCAGCCGCCACACTGACCCGGGATTAACACGCACGCACACACACGCACACACAAACACACACACACACACACTGGAGCACAGCGGTGCACGGCTTAGTGTAATGTACAAACAGTATTTGTGACTTCTGTATGTACAGTACAAGTTATTAGGGGTTGAGTCTGATCTGATGCAGGGGAAGTGAGTGGAGGAAAGACAGAAACTTAGAGAGACTCATAAAGACGAAAGGTAAGAACAAACTGAGTCCGACAGGTGAAAGTGAAGAAAAAGGAGTCCATAGAAACAGAAGAAATGAAGGAAATGGGGGCACATTTGTGATTTGGGGATATGTAAAATACAAAAATTGGCTTATTTTGAAGGAACAGAAGGAAGTAGAAGCCATGTCTGAGCTTCAGGTTAGTTTAAAGCTGCACTGATCGATAATTTTTCGTACACACTGAATCAAATCACCAGACTGTGCAGCTCTACTGAGCGTTTTACCGTCTTTCAGCTCACTGTTTTGGTTTAAAGGTCCACAAATGTACTGTTCTGATTCACTCTCATCGCTCCCATCAACCTCATATCCAGCTGAAGCAGGCAGCCAGATAAAGCTAACGACTAGCTGGGGAACGCAGTGGAGCATATAGCAGCTAAAGAGCCAAATACTTCCCTCAGGAGATGGTGGAGACCAAAAACAGAGCTGAAAGAAGAGGAATATTGGATTTGAAAGCTTATATTGCTTTGTTGCTGCTAGGAGTGTAAATAGACGACCGTCTGCTTACAAACTGGACAAAAAAGATGAATTTATCATATGTTTACGGCTTGTTCTGCTGCCCCCAAGTGGCAAAAATCTGTTAACGCAGGTTAAGCGTAGGCACTAAAGCTACCTGATTGGGATAGCTGGCCGTGGGTGAAAGAAACCATCCTCCAGAAAAGGCAGCAGTCCTATAACAACATTAGATACTTCCATCTTTCCCCCTGAGAGATAAGAGACGAATTCTCACAGCCACAAGGGGTTCTTGTCTGGAAAATGTAAACATACCTCGATTGTTTTTAGGCAAGGAGAGGAGGAGGAAAGAAGGGAGGTGCAAATATTTTCGTGTAGCTCGTCCTGTACTTTGAATCGACTGTGTCTGGACAAGTATATAAAAGCCAATGAGGTAACTCTATACTCTGAAATATGTAAAGAAACAGCAGACACACACACACACACAAGCAGAAACACACACTCTTCGCCGTCTTCTCCCATGTGGGTTTTGGGGAAGCCCTGTTTCCTCCTCAGAGGCGTGATGAAAGAAACAGGTGCCCGAAATGGAAGAGAGAGCATTAAAAGTAGTGAGGGAACAAGAGCGAGAGAGAAAAAACAGAGAAGAAGAGAGAACCAGGCGCCCTCCCACACTACAGCGAGGCTCGGGTGTGTGTGTGTGTGCGTGTGTGTGTGTGTGTGTTCAGTTGCATGAAGCCACGCAGTCAAAACAGCTTTCTGACCTCTGAAGCAGCTCCGGTGATTTCATTCTTTCGTCCGTGAGCACCCACAGACTTCGCCTTTAGCGCACTAAGCTGGGTGTTATAGCAGCCTGAGTGTGTGTGTGTGTGTGTGTGTGTGTTATCGCTCCTCGCCATCGGTCTCTCCCGGGCAAACATGGGTTTGCGGCGGTTCACGCGAGATGAACAGATAGAGGGTTAGTGGAAAGATGGAGGCCAAGACGAGGGAGGGAGGTAGAAGACGGAGGATGTTAGAGTGTTAATGGAGGAGCGCTTCTTAACGAGGCTTACAGGCAAGCTGATTGGTGCTCCTGTTTTGCTATGCCAATTAAACCAGCAGCAACTCTGAGGCATCGAGGTTTCTATCATTGTGCTGTATAAATCCAGAATTCACAACATGGTATAAGTTGAGAAAAATTGTTTGTTGGTTATGATGCTAGGCACCAAAAACCTCCAAAATTTAATTATTTAGTTTGTGTTTGGTCGTATTTGACGGCTTCAGAAAACGCATTCTCTTCTTTCCAATAATCAATCAAAACACTCCAGCTGGCGTTGTCGCATGTCGTCATCTCTCTCGCCTTGCTTCCCGCCTGCGTAATCTGTCAAATTAGCAAAAAAAAGCCAAGACTGGATGCCACAAAAAATGCTTCCAGGCGTCTGAAGCTCCGTCAACGTCATTCGTTCAGTGAGTCAGATCATGGGGCGTCTTTGGCCGCTCGATCCCAGGTTGGAAAATCAATCAACCAATCGGAGCTTTGTTGGTTGATTAAGAATGGATGTCATTTTATAGTTTTATAACGGTATCCACTTCAATGTCAACAAACGCTGAGCAGAATAAAATAAAAATTGGATCTTGCAGAGGACGCACGTTTCCAGCTCATTTCAGTGGGTTTGGAGTGTTTTGCACTCGTCGCTTGTGTGAAAGAACATCTATAGCGCTTGTTAATGTCGGATAGAAACGACCACAACATACAAAGGGTCACGTCTGGACACCCGACGTGGAAGCAAAGCGAGCTCAGGCCGGGACAGACGGCGACATAAAGGCGCTGAATGATGTAAAGGCGAGCGAATCAGCTCTAACTCCAGCTTCAGTTTGCTTCAGCTGCAGAACAACGCGCTCACTCAGCCTGTGGTATCAACAGACATCTGTTGATCAAGGTCACCAGCTGATCTCAGACAGATTAAACTCCTCTCCCTCCCTTCTTCTCTTCAGAAAGAAAGAATGCAAAACAATAAATGCTCCTGTTTGGAGTCGGTCTTGTGTTCCTACATCGTCTGTGTTTACTTCTCTTTTGCTCCCAATCACTCAGGCTTGATTGTTTTCTTTTTGTTTCCCACCTGAAGCTACGTGTCTGTTTCTTTCACAGTTTTCTCTCCTCCGCCGTCCCTGAGCTGCGCTGTTTCTTTCGGGCTGTAGGACTTTGGAGGAAGAGGGGGAGCGCGACGAAGAAAAAAAAGAAAGAGAGGGATGATGTTCTTTCCGAAAAGGAGGTCAGGGAAACACAAGGCGAAAAGGAGGGAGGCGAGGAGGACGGCATGTCTTGTGACTGCTCTGTGTAGGTGGATTTGTCAGGTAGCCCACTGGATCGCAGCCACACACACACACACACACACACACACACACACACACACATAAATACTCCATATTACCTCTGCAGCCAATGTTTGACCACAAGCTTAAGCTCGACTGTCTCTTCCAGATTTAAAAGTGGATGCAGACCTTCAACACAGGCTGGAACAAATGCACCATCAGTGATAAATAATTCTTGTACACCTCCACCTTCCTCTGTTCCTCGCTCATCGCCCGGTTTGGATTAGCTGACAAAAAGCACACGAATCAACAGTGTCTCGTGTTTAATGTTGAAACTCCAGATGTCTGACTTTCCCATCGGCGCATGAACACAACATAATAGCTGGCTAAATTGAAAGACATAAAATAAAACACATTGTGAAATGGCAGAACTTCCAGGTCCGGATCGCTACGAAAAGCTGATCCCAGAACCAGAGCGGCTTTCAATCTGGCTTAAATCTCTCCGGTGTTTCTGCTGGTTCAGGGCAGGAAAACACTCTCCAAGTGCGAACAGATCAAAAGAAATGCGGAATAAGAGTCAGACAAGAAGAACATGATGAAGCAGATACAGACGCCCGCATGGGTGCAGCCCTCGTCCAGCTCAGTGCGTCTCACAAAGAGTTTATCTATTATTCATCCAAAGTGCTACAAAATCAGCGGGACTATCTTCAAATTTCAAAGCTTTAAAGATAATCTGACCACAAGTTCAAACGAGCTGCCTTCAGTTTAAAAAAGCATCAGAAGAAAAACTGCTGGTCAGAGGAGCAGGTGCCACCTTTTTCAAACGGATGCTTTCCATTGAAAAACGTAGAGAACGAGCCGACTGTCAATGGTGTGAACTGCATGTTTTTCATGCATCGGCCACAAGGGGCAGCAAAGAGCCCATTCAACAATCAAAAAACAACTTTTTAAATTTTATGTAAGCTTCACGGACAGGGATTTATGGTTAATTCAAATATGCCGAATGAGTAAGAACAATGTGGTGCAGGGGGTCCGTTATATATGCCATAAATTCAAAGATTCCAGCTAAATCTCTTTAACCTTAATCTGTAACCTATAATTCAGTCCAAATCCACAAAGGGCTCCGCTTTAATCTGGATCATCTCACTGCTCTTCAAAGGAAGGTTCTCTCAAACCTTCAGGTGGCCTCTGTTCAACCCTCCGGATCAGAGATTCCTGACTTTTAAAACCCCAAGCAACTTCCAGTCTCTCACAGGAAGCCCGCGGAGGCCGGCTAAAGCTCAGCGCTGATGTCACGCGGAGGAGCCGCGAATAACACGACCGTGAGCTGTTTCCTGGTGGCGTAACGACGTAAAAACAGTCTGGACGGGTTCCCGATGAGAGAGAAAATATAACGAGAAAGATGGACAGATGAGGGAGAGATGGAAAAAGACGCGGCTGACCTTCAAAGCCTCAACGCAAACAGTGACGGCTGCAGTAAATAAAGAAGTCCCTAACAAACACACCCTGTTTACCCTCCTCTTAACGCTGAATGGGGGAGAGGGGGGAGAAGGGGGAGGGAGGGAGGTGATAATGGGGTTTGAGTGTAAGTGACAGAAGAAGATCTATTCTGTGCAAAGAGATTCAGTGAGATTAGAACCCGAGTGGAAAGAGAAACCAAGAGGGGATTAAACCAGATTAAACACTGTATTTAAAACAATGTTCAAACAGTTTGATCTGTGTCGATTCATTTGATCAGTAGAGATCAATCTGAGATCAATGAAAGGCTACAGCTTTTAATGCTACCACTACCTCTACTACCACCTCTACTGCTACGACTACAGCTGCTGCAGAACTCCAACTCTACAACTGAAACTACAGATATCCCCCCTCATTCTTCTACATCTGGTACTGCTGATGCTTCTACTAGTACTACAAGTGCTGCTACTACTTTAATTACTGTTTGTACTCCGTTAATACTGAAACAACTGCTGCTGCTGGTAGTACTGAGAGTACTACTACTCCTGCTATAGACACTACTACTACTGTAGCTACTACGAGTCCTCCTCCTACCACTGCTACTGCAACTCCTGCTACTGCTGTAACTCTACTGCATCTTCTATGACTTCTACTACTACTACTTCTACTGCATCCAGGCCTGTAGGCTCCTACTGCAGCTACTACTGTGTTAACACAAGTGGTACTGCAACTGCTACAACTCCTATTACTACTCCTTACTGCAACTTTTAGAACCGCTGCTTCAACTAGTAGTATTTCTACACCTCCTCCCACTGCTTCATCTCCTTTTACTATGACTACTAGTCCTGCTTCTGCTCCTCATCCTCTTAGTACTTCAGCTTGTACTGCAGTACTGCGTACTTTTTGCAGCTGTGAAAGGGGAGAATGAGTGAGGAGGAGGAGGAGGAGTGTGAGTACTGGACAGGAGTAATTAGCTGTCTAAACATTTGGTGTTAGCTCTCATAGGCTTTTGTCCACCTGTTAATCCTGAAGGCATCTTCAGCTCATTGACGCCACAGTGTGAGTTCCACCAGGAAACACAGCACACACACAGCACACACACACACACACACACAGCACACATACCTCCCTTTATCATGTGAGACTATATAAAGGAGGTAAGTATGATGCACATGCTTGTGTGCACATGTGTCTTTTGAGGGCTCCTGTCTGCACTGCCGCCTGTTTAAGGAGCCCTCCTCCTCTCAGAGCAGGTGAGATAAAGATGGAATTCGCTTTCGAGAGCCGACACAAAGGCAGGGGAGGACGAGCGAGGGACGAATGTGGGAGATAAAGACGGTGGGGGGGTTCTGTAGTCAGTCCCTTCAGAATCTCTCAAAGGTTTTCTGCCTAAAATGACCACAAATTACCAAAAATCTGAAGCTTTTCAAAGAAATAATGCAAAAATACGAATCCATCTTCACATTAATCATAGATACACTGATGTGATATAACTGCAAGTCAACAGTAAAACATGCACTGATAATCTTGACATGGAATAAATCACATTAAATCTTTCAGGATATCAGGAATACCCTGTTTATGTTGCTAGCTGCAGGCCAGTAAGTTAGGGGCACATTGGGTAATTTCTCTCTGAATTTAGTCTGAAGGGCAACCATATCCTGTGTCGTGCTGCTACATAGACCAAGCAGTGCTGCAACTAGCAATTCTTTTCATTATCGGTTAGTCTGATGGATTGATTGATTACTCTGTGGTCTGTAAAATGTCAGAATGCAGTGAAATAGTGATGTTACAACTGTGGTGACTCCTTAACTGGCAAGAATTCTGACAAGTCAAGCACTTTTTGTGAAAAAACTGCAAAGATTTGAAAACACTGACAGGAAGATTGGCTGACTTTATGTTAAATCTTGCAAATTCCAGGAAGGACAAATAATTAGTATAATATAATAATAACTAGGGACAAAGTGGAGAGAAAACAGCAAAGAATTTGGCTGGAAAACAACCTCCTCTCCATCTCTTTCACTTGAAGATGCAGCTCTGCAGTGTTTGCTAAAGCCGCAGATTTATCTCCGCTATCTGAGGATGTTATGGCTAAGTAAACGTCCACACACACACACACACACACACACACACACACACACACACACACACACACACAGAGCAGACAGGCTCCCTGCTCCAAACTCCACCTGGGATGTGGGTCATGTGAAAGGTTAGGGAACCTGTGAGGCTGTGGGTGGCTGTGTTTGTGTGTGTGTGTGTGTGTGTGTGTGTGTGTCCATTTGCACAAGAAAGCATGCATCAAATTAAGTGTGTGTTTGTGGTTGCACGGCATGGTGGGTTCAAAGGAAAAACCTCCAGGTATACATTACCGCTGAACCCCCTCACCTGGCTGGAGATTCATATCTGGGCGATTAATACTGCACACACACACTCTCTGACAAACACACACACACAACCAGATAACTCTGAGACAGTGACGTATGAGATGATGCTCTACTTAGAACAAGTTAATGATTACACGCGGAATAAGAATGGGAAGTTGTGTGTGTGTGTGTGTGTGTGTGTGTGTGTGTGTGTGTGGAGGCAGATGTTTATTTTGTCTTGTATCCTTGTTCTCACTGTCCTGTGAAAAACATGCATCTCCAAATGTTGACTTTACATGAACTCAAAGAAAGAAAATGTGAAAATATATTTTTTTAAGTAATCATGTGGATTCAAAGGGTTTTATAGTGGAACAGTTGAACACATAAATGGCATAAATGAAAAGTTAATACTTCATTCATATTAAAAACTTCAGCATGTTTGGAAATGCGTGTTTTTTAGTGAACAGTGATGATAAAGGCAAGCTGAATTCCAGAGGACATAATTGGAGTTTTGTAGTGTTACATACAGACTCCACTAGGGGGCCTCAGTGAGAACTCTGCCACAGCAAAGACACAAGCAGGAATGGTGAGAATGAGGGGAAGTCAGGTGTGTGTGTGTGTCGGGGGGGGGGGGGTGAGAACTAAGCCTACAATATCCATACATCTGCATCACTTTCATTCACACCTTCCTTTCATTCACACCTTCCCCTTTGTACAGATGAACTAAAGGTCTGCTCACTGACTTCTAAACTCCTAATCCTGATGACGTCTGTGAGATGTGGTTGAAAGCTTCTTATGGACCAAACTTCTGCCCCTTAGGTCAAGAATAGAACTTTTATGAACCTTAGCTTGATGTTTTTTTGCTCTCCTCTATCCATCATCATCTTCTCCTCTCTGAACCTCCTCCTCATCCTCTCCAAAAGGGTGGGGTCAGCCACATTCCACTGTACAAAGCAGACCCCCCCTCTTCGTCTTTGACTTCTGCAGCAGTAACAGCCACTCTGTCCTCTCAACGAGTCACACCTGCAACATTCACGGGCGACACCTGCAGACATGCCTTCACCCTTCCCTCTGAGCTTTTCTCATCGCTTTTCCTGATTGCTGTAGCACAGCGGGAGCAAAGTCGAGCATATTTCAGATGGTGTAACTCCATGCATTTTGTTCATTAGGAGCTATTTGCCTCCAGTGAAACAAATGCATGCCTAAAATCCATTTAAGGCCTCAAAAGTCCAGATGTTCTGCTGCATATTTTGTGGACAAAATGCATTAATTCATGGAAGGCAGCCACCATCTTTCCAAACTTTGAAAAAAGCCTGAATTCATTTAAAGTGATATTTTGACATGTTAATAGGCTAAAAAACATGGGATGCAAACGTTTTTCAAGATGGAGGCAGATAAAAGTCTCATGCATGAACACGAAAAGCCCTCACAGGCTCGCACTGATGAACAGCCAGTGCGCACGCCTGATTGGACACGCCTGGTGTGTGGGCGGGGCCGTGCCGATCTGCCCTCATGAATTATTAATAACGTGTGAATATTCATACGACACGTTGTAATATTACATGAGGAGCCAGACTGAGATGAGTCCGCTGATTGATCACTTTCACTCCGCGGTTTGATGATCCAGCTGCGTCATTCCGGGATGTCAGAGATGCAGCGTTAAGAGCGCTGCAGCTGGGATGAGAGGCCACCGATGCAAACAAATGCAGGCTGAAGAGGGCTGAAGTAGGCGCAAACACAAACACACAGCCGCCCTGATGTCTGCATCTAAAGTGCACACTAACTTCTCCTTAATAATCAGTAATAGAGCCATTGAAGTCATGAGTCCGCTGCCCTGGCTGCACAGATTTGACGCCTGCGGGGCGTCAGCAGCAAAATCCACCAATAAAGACTGATTTTATTCATCTATTCTTTCAGCATGCGTCCGTAACCAGGTGCTGTCATCACAAAACACACCTGCAGGGAGATGCACCTTAATAAACGCCGCTAAAAAATCGCATTTCCTCTCGTCTGCTATGGAAAGGCTTTCATCAGGATGTCACCAACCTGCAAGCGTAACACGCGTTGGCTGGGGCGGGCAGCAGACCGTGTTATCACTGACAGTGCAGGAATGTTGGCGGTTAACTTTAATATTTTAATTAGAAGACAGGCGGGCCGGTGCGGGGAGCCCGGGCGACGCTGCACCGCCGCGCTGCTCCAGACGCGTAGCTCACGCTGCCGTCTCGACTTTTGACGTGATAACAGGAGGAGAAGACGCGCGCAGGCTGCGGGAAAAGTGCGCCGCGGTTGGCGTGTTGCTACAGGTTGCGTGCTGCTGCGCGGAACAGGGGAGGAAGAAACGTGATGCTCGTGGAGCAGGACAGAAAGTCCGTCCGCGATCTTCCCTGGAACTACAAAGCGGAGCTCAGGAAGGTGCTCGTGGGTGCCAGTCGTTAAAAAGTGCCTCAAAGGCTCGTCACAAAGGTGAATAACTGGCTAAACTGCGAGTTTATAATTGTAATTGCAACAAAGCTGAAATTGTATGGGGCTTATAATAGAGCAGAAGGATAAGCACTTGTTAGAAAAGCAGCCTCTCTATTTATAAACCTCAGTTGGGCTTGCTGGGGGAGCCGGTGGTGCACCGGCGCCGGTTGACTGAGAGCGGCGGGTCTCTCGGCTTCTTCATGCGGGGATCTTGCGGGGCGAAAGCCGTTAGAGGGCTCTGAATCTGTGCAAAAACAGAGAGAGAGAGAGAGAGAAGTGGAAGCGCACTTACCGCGGAGTCGGATCGCTGCACCGCGACGCACAGGGCGAAGAGGAGCAGAGGCACGGCGAGCTGTCGCAGGCTCTTCGCGTCTTTATTCATCTTGGGGAATAAAACAAGGATCCGCCTGCGTTAACACTCACAAACCCTACGGTTCTCTACTCGCATGTCATAGCCCTGCTTCCCCCCCAGCACACTGGCCCTCAGTGAAACAGAAATAAAAGGAAAAACACTGCTCGGCGTGTTGGCTGTTGTTGCGCTTGCAGAGGCTCCTAGTGGTCCTGGCTGTGGCACGGTGCGCCTCTGTAGTCCCCCTCTCTAACTTTTTCTCTCCTCGACTTGCAAACCTGCCCAGCCGGATCTACTTCCCACACCCAGGGCGCACTGATATCTCCCCCATGCACCTACAGCAAGACAGTCAATTCATCTAAAATTAAGTTTCTGGAAGACTCGCACCTTGAAAGTTGGTCCTAAAGAGATGATCAATGCGTGCCACCCCACTCCGGGTGAAGATTTATTTCTGCTGTTGGAATTTCTTTTCCGGTTAAAAAGAATTTGATCATGTTAGGACCTCGCAAGCGCGGATGGATATGGTGCCTTCCTCCTGCATGCCTATCCAAGGCCTGCGGCTGCACAAAAAAGCTTTGACATTAAACCTTTATTTGACATTTTCTATACGCCTGGACACGTTACATTCCTGCCACATTATTAAAGGTCAGATAGTCACTTTTGGCTCCTGCCAGAAGGATGCTGCTGGCAGAATAGAAAGAAAATCAAATTACCCTTTTTTTTCCCAATAAAGTGTATCATCCTCTCCTCATTTTACTGTTGCATTCTTTTAAAACGACGTGAAGCAAAAGAGAAAAGTCACATTCCCAGCTGCTGATGACAGGAGAAAGTTTCTGACTGTAATCAAATCACCGTCTGTGGATGAGATCGTCAAAACGTCCAAAACACACATGAAACTGATATACTGACATTTTGACTGCAGGTTTTTTCTCATGATGAAACATTTTGAAATGAATCATGTAGCCTCACGTCCATGACAGTGAGCCCTGAACGTATTAAATCATCTAAAATTCAGGTGACATTCTGAATGGGAGGCTCGTGGTTGCATTTTATACATCTTGGCTTTTTTCTGTTGTGGGCTTACACACTTTTCTTTTTGTTCAGAGCCAGCTGCAGACCAGAATTTTAAAAACCAGGAACCGAGCTTCTCAAAAACTACTTTCACAGGTTTTGTTGAACTCATGCCTATCAGACAAGAGCGAGTGCTGCTGATTTGTGCACACTAACACGCCTTTCTGTTCTTTTAGGCTTTGTGGAACGAGGCGTTGGAACAACTTTTCTTTCAATATTGAAATCATAAGTAATTATCATGAATTTAATAAGAAGGTCAAATTGTGGTTCATGTGAAAACTGGAAGTTTAAGATCATCATAATCATCATCATAAAGACCACAATGGAAAAAACATTTTGGGTTTGCAGTTTTGTGTGATTTGATGTCCTCCCTGTCGTAATATCAAATAAACTAAAACTTCAACTAATCACTACAGCCAGTTTATGAAACCAATGCAGCAATACATCCAACCTTCATGACGGTTCTGAAGCTCAGTTTCTGTTTTGAAACTGTTTTCAATTGGTGTTCTTTCAACTGTTTGGTCACTTTGGAGTCTGCAGTTTGTGGCATTGAGTTGTACCGCCTTATACTGACAGGTGTTTCATTTAGTGTGTAAGCTGCAAAGATGATCATGAAGTAAAAAATGTAGTGAGCCAGGAAAGAAGTTGTGAGGTTGCCAGCTTTGAAATATTTCTGCAAGGCAATGAGCACAGGTCAGGATGCAGTCGAACTACTGTACATCCCAAGGATGTAGGTCAGGACGGGCACAAGTAAAATCAATTTAACACTCCTCCAATCATAGAAACACTTTTTGTAATGGGCTAAGGGTTAGCATTAGTGTTGGAGATACAGTACAGTTATATATAGAGGTCCCAGGTAGGATCCCTGTGGTGCACCTCAGCTGAAATAAGATGAAAAACAAGGACAAAGCTGCATTTTTAAAAAGAGACATTTGATAACTTAACCAGGAACTCTTTTCAACAGAATCTATCAGAGGACAAATGAAGATGTCGTGATTGACAGAGCTGAAGGCTCACTCAGGTCAAGTAGAACTAAAATAGAACATTCAAGAGCTAAAAGAGGACCATTTGCAACTTGAGTCACTCAGTGTCTGCACCAGGTTTAGAGCAGAGATCAGAACAGAGGAGTCCAAACAACGTTTTTAATTTGATCTCACACATAGATAGACATGACAGCACAGAGCTGTTATAACCCTGCCATATATTTAAAGGATCCTTTTTTTTAAGTTAATGGAAAAATAAGTCGCAAGTTTATTGCAAATGTATGATACCCAATAGAAATACCAGGCAACCACGGGAAATTCAGTCAAGTTGGTAGCAGACTTCATGTCCTCATAGATATTATCTGATCTCTTTTATTGATTATATGGGTGATAGTGTTGCATAAAATATCATAAGGACACTTTAACTCTAAGCAATTATTGAGAAACTAACTTTTTATTGATAACATGCTAATATTAGGGGATACACCAAAGAAAAATACACAAAAACGTTCATAAAGGTTTTTGTGAACTCATATTTGAGCATCATACACATGAGGGTCTTTATAATATCTTTAATCGTAAAATATGTTCTTTCATTTTTGCTTTTGTCCACAGATTAAAGCCAGCCTGAGACTTCCTCTGGACAGGACAGTGTCCTCCGCAGCACCACGCAGTTTGAGGAGGTTATGGTCTGTGTGCGTGGGTAACAATCTCCTGCTGCAGCCAAAGGTATGGAGGCATGAATGACATGTGTTGGCCCCTCCCCTCCTGCTGCTGTGGTGCGCTGCTGAGTTGAAGCGCAGCAACCCGGAGAGCGCAGCAGCGACTTCGCCGCTGCAACTTTGGTGAGTTGGATAAGCTCCCATTTAATGAAAGAAATCACCCACAAAGAGTGTGTCCGTGCTGGCTGTGTTTTCATGCTTGGATGTGTGTGTGCGTGTGCGTGAAGGCAGGTTGCGTGTGGCGGTGGGACTACTTTATCTTTCTCTTTCTCTGTCTGTCTCCGGGTAGATGACAGGGTTTTTTGGAGCCGTCGATGAGCGCGTTTGAAGTGCCTTGCTGGTGAAGACAAGGGAGTCGATTCTCGACCTGCGGTTCCCCCTCTACCAGTCGAACCAAAATGAAATTCCCGTAAGGCCTTTTCCTCTTAAAATCCCACTTGATTGGCTTTATTTAAAGTTAGTTTTCGGCGTAGCGAGCAGCCGCAGCGTTGGCCGCGGCTGCGGGCTGCGTTGGCCCGGCTCCGGCGCAGTTTACCTGCCAGACAATCACTGCAGAAAACTCACTAACCGACGTGTTTATTTTTTCTTGCAGGATTTATGTAATAGCAGTGGCCTTGGCGGTGACTTCTACGCACGGAGTAAGTCCAGATTTCTTTACCATTTCAGTACTTCATGTGAAGTGGCTCTCCACTCTTGTTTATTTAGACCGCAGATGCGCATAAACGATGTAGCTGAATGCGTTTTTTTTGCATGGTGACTGTGTAAATGCTGGAGAAGATACATTTCATGCGTCTAAATGGCTCAGCTGACCCAGTGTGGCCAAACGGGGAGTCCAGTCTGTTTAAAGCCACTTTTAAAAAATACGATTTAGTGGCACGGCTTCCGCCTGTTGCATTAATTATATGCTTATAACGTGTCTTTGAAACACATGCTGCCCACGGCAGAGACCTGCAGTCTGCACAGGTCCTACATGCCTTTATCCCCCCGCGCGTCAGGCTGTGGGTGTCTTGAGCCTGCAGAGTCGCATTTTTCAGTATTTTTAATCACTCTCCACCGCTAAAAGGACACTTAATACAGTCAGTGTTTGGTTGTATTTTTTATTGCCACGTTAGAGATAATTAGAGCTCCAGGTGCGTTCAAAGTTGCACCATTTGTGCAAAACAGTTTCTAACCTATGTGCAAAATGTTGTAAAGATTTTGTGTGAGTTTGCATTTGTCAGTATCCTTAGGGACTGAATACGCAGTGGATTTTTGAGTGGGCCCGCTCAGTCATTTGCAATTCAAGCTCCGCCCGCTGCTGAATATGTAGGATAAGGAGATTATTGGGGCAACGTGCATTTTCCAAGCCACACCTTTCCAAGGCTTCTGCTGCAGCAGCAGAGTCAAAGCATCCGCTTCCTCTGCAGAGTCAAAGCATCCGCTTACTCTGCACCACCAAACCGTCTCTCACATTGATTTGATGTGATGATGTGTTTCTCATTTTGATTTTCACTCAGTTTGATAATTCCTGCTCAAATCTGAAGTATTACTTGAACTCGACCATCAAGATATCTGCTAGTTTTCCCCATATTTTGCTTTTAAAAGCACTATATCACCGGTCACATTATTATTGGTTATTAAAAGAAAATTGTGCTGCGAAAAATGAAAGATGATACACCTCAAAAACACACTGAACTATGAAAAAATATGTAGTGTCACTGTCCAAAAAGTAGCACTTTGCTTTACCCTTCCCTTTAGCACTTATATAAACATTTAATAAATGCTTTATAACACATTCTAATGTGTTTGTAAGAAGCTAAAAGGACAACGTTACTTTATTTAAGGTTGAGTTTGTAGGATTTATGGGGATCTAGTGGTGAGGTTGCAGATTGCAACCAACTGAGTGTGTAGCAGAGCCTACGGCGGCTGCTATAAATGCAAAAAGGCGCTCTCTAGAGCCAGTCCATCCTGGGCTGCTGTAGAAACATGGTGGTGCAACATAGCGGGCCCTGCTCCACAGAGTTCGCCAGGTTGCACCGCCATGTTGTAGTCCATGATGAACAAGTCACCGGCTCTAGAGAGCGCCGGCCCACCGATAGTGATCCGTTTTATATTAACCAGCAACGATTAGTTTACAAGAGCTGCAGGTGGCAGCAACTGTCGTGACGGAGTAGGCTACGGCGACTAGCCTAGAGCATCATGAGCACAGTGTAATTACTCTAACTGCCAAAAGGGGGAGACAAAAGTTCGACACTGCAGACTTAAAGTACAGAATTCATCAACGATTATGACTCCTTCTGTGAAAACATCTTTTATATTATAACAACTGTGTATTTATATTGTCGCCCATGATCTATACCAGGCATCTCAAACCGGTTCCATAAAGGCTGCAAGTTTTCATTCCAACCAAGGAGGAACACACCAGGCTGGAATCAATTAATCAGCTGATCTCAGTCTTCAGCTGATAACTAAGTGATCCCTTGATGTTGATTGGTTGGCCTAATGTGCTCCACCTGGGTTGGAATGAAAACCTGCAGCCACGCGGCCCTTTATGGAACCGGTTTGAGATGCCTGATCTATACAGTAGCATACGTATGGGTTGTAGTTGTTGGCAAATATACAGTACAGTATTTAGAGGCGGCTAATGTAACGTGTCTCAAACAAACTGAAGGATTCTTTCTTCATTTAGGTTCTTTTGTTGCAAAGCTGAAAGCGGGGCCATTCTCTGTTAGCGCATGAAAAGTTTTGGAGATACGGGGTTTTGAAGTTAAACCTTTATTGAGACACAGAATGGCCGTCTGTGATGACAAGGGTCAGGTTATATTGTGAAGAGAATATTCAGTTTCATGTAAAGGTTCATAATTGTATTGACGTAAAAGTTGAAAAGTATCATCAGCCAAAAGTACTCAAAATATCAGAAGTGAAAGTACTCACTATGCAGAAAAACTGCCTTTTTGAGTATCATAAGTAGTACTGTTGTGACGTAAATGAAGTGGACTAGGAAGTACTTTTCCCTCTGAAATGTATTGGAGTAGAAGTACTCAGGTTAAGTATGAGTACAGCACTTGTGTAAATGTACTTACATACCACAGCTACTAATGGTATCATAATTGCATGCGGTTTCAAGCTCAGGTGGTCGAAAAACTGTAATCCTGCAGGTGTTTGTGCAGAACTCTATCATTAACTATAGAGGGAATCAAACCCTCAACCCCAGCGGTGTTGGCTCCTTGCTCCACCAGCTGAGTGACAGGAAATGCTAAAGCTGTCTTCGGTTGAGGCGGAGACGCTGACGAGGAACATTAAAGCGAATCAGCGGCCAAAAGCTTCCTGTGTCTCAATAGGACTCAGCTGATGGAGCTGCATTGACTTTGAATTGACTCCTCCACCCACTTGCCACCTCCCTGTTGTTTTGTGTTGTATGCGTGTGTGTGTGTGGGTGACTGGGTGGCTGAGTGGATGAATATGTGTATGTGTGTGGGGTTGAGTGACTGACATATAAGTTCATTGGGTGGTCTGGACTGTCGTAACCTTGGTGACAGTATCTTTGGGTGGGTATCGCCGTGGTGCGGCGGTGGTCCAGCCCACAGTTATTTTTATATCCTGTCTGTGCCACTGTACGCTGACAGGAGACGTCTTTATCAGGGCCGATCGGTGTCATCTGATAACACACACACTTGTTTCTCTCTTGGTGGAAATACTGTGGCCTGCTACATGACAGCGATGGCGTTGTAGCAAGCAAAAGATAAAGTTTGGCTAAGTTACATTTGTAACTCGAAAATATTCATTTAAAGACTTTTTGCAAACAAGAACAGAATTTAGAGAAAAAAAGGAATAAAATTGTTATACTAAAGTGTATTAAATAGTTTTTTATATGTGCTGTATATTATAAATAATATGGAAAGGAGTGCTATGGCAACCACAGCTTGTACTGTGATAATGAATTTAATGAAAGTGTAAATTGTTAGCTACGTATTTCAGTAAGGCTGCTATTCTGGATACCTTATAGGTCACACTATACTATACATAACACTGCTTTCTTTGCTGTTATGGACAAAGACAATTGATTTTTGTCTTTAGCTTGGTAGCTAGCTAACCGTAGTATTTGTTAGCTGTCGTTTACTGCCTAGTTAGCTTGCGTGGATGGAGGTAGCGTGGGTTGCGGCAAGGAGGAGCGTGCTAGCATTGTTTAGCTGGCTAGCGTATGAGTTTGCTAGCTAGCTGTGATGCTGAAATCAACAGTTTGGTTCAGGCTAACTGAGCTGACTCTTCTAAAAAAGCTGCGGTGCTATGAGAAGGTAAGAGCTAAATGCCCAAAAGTTTATGTTTATGTGTATGTTTTTGACTAGTTAGCTTTATTTTTAGCATTAGTAATCAAACCCAGCCCCGCACCACAACTCTCCCTTTAGTTAGCTCACGTTTTTTAGCCTGGTTGTCATATTTATGGATTCTTTTAGACGTTAGCCGATCCCCCACTTAACCCCCATGATTGAAATTGATGTTTCAGTGAACATACAGAGAGAGAAAACCGTTAGGAGCTGCTCCAGAGAGTCTCTAAGGGCCGACGCAGCTGTTGGCGCAGGGAAAACATCGCACACAGGTGAGGAGGAATGGTGAGGAGAGGGGAGGAGGCATGACGGGAAGGAGAGGAGGGATTCAAAAGCTGGAGCGAGTGAGTCTGTATTACCTGGACAGTTAGGAAACCATCCAGAAATGTACTCTTTACATTAGTCTTGACCCAGTTGGTATGCGAGATGGGTGGGTTGCACATATTTGTGCATACGGTTTAATCTCTGGTGACAAATGAGGGTTTTAAGTTTGACACTCTTGGATATGTTGTGTGGGTGTAGATGCTTTTGTTCTCCTGAACTCTTTTGTGGGCATATTTAGCTTTAAAGGATCAAGTTTCATCTCTTCAAATACAAATCATGTCTCTATGTTATGGTTTTGCTGACGTTTTTTATACTTGCCATGCAGTTGCACATCTTTGGTTTCCATTGGTTTCCTTTTATTTTCATGTGATAGAATAGTCAATTAATCGCAAATTCATCACCATGCTCATCAAATCATCAGATTTTTATTAATATTTATTTATTTATTTATTTGTTTATTTTTGTTAAGACAAGTTTTGCAAGTGTGCTAATAAATGTTGTTTATGTACGGAAATTAATGGAAACCAAAGGGTGCCAGGAAAGTTCATGCGAAGTAGTGTGATTTTTGGCTAGCCTGTAGCAATGGTGCAGCTAATCATTATTTTCTCTATTTACATCAATTTATCATTTTGCCTTTTTATGTCAGAAAATTGCAAAAGTTGCTAATTACACAACTATTCGAATTGAGCGCTTTATCCCATCAACAGTCCAAAAAAACCCCAAAGATATAAAGTTAAGATCATGTATATCAACTAAAGCGTTAAATCTCCAGATTTAAAAAGCCAGAACTGGCAAATGTTCGACATTTTTGCTTTGGAAATAAAGAATGAATTTTGCAGTATATGAGCTAAAACATACAAAAACACAGGCATGGTTGTAAAAAAAAAACAACTTCAGTGCATCTTTGGAAAACTTCAGTGAAAATAAGAGTGATTTCTGAGCATGAATAGATAATTCTATTGTAGTTTTTGAATATTTGGTTTCCTGATGTAGTCACTTTGTTGCACAGTCTGTAATTCTAGGAGAGAGACGGATGTGATAAAGAAAATATGTAGTAGTGGTATTTAACAGTGTTGGTGAAATTAGAGATATAAGCGGTGGTTTTGGTCCAAAAATGATGCTGCAAACTTGACAACCATTTCTTCGTCCCCTCCCCTCTCCTCTCCTCTCCCTCCCTCTGTTGAATTCCTCCAGAGCTTGGCAGGACTTGTCAGGCTGTCTCCCACTCCCTGCAGGTGCTATAGGCTGGAACATTCCAGAAACGCTAAGTGAGGCGACTGATCACTGCTTGATTTGTGGTTGCTCTAGACCCTCCCCAACTCAACCAAATCCCCCACCTCCTCCTTCCTTTCTCTTCTGCCCTCCTCCTCCCTCTCTCACCCGATCATTACCCCGTCACACCCCCCCCCCTTTCCTATCGCTTTTCGCCCTCGCTGCTTCCACAAGTCAGGCAAACCATCACCAGTTGATTTGTGGTTTGATTTGCGAGTGGTGGTCCCCCCATAACCTCCTCACCCCTCCTGTGGAGTCACAGCCCAATTCTTTCTTTCTTTCTTTCCTTAATTACATTACAAAGTTCCTCTTTTGCAAAGCTTGAGATCTTTTATTCATACATTATTTTTTTCTGTAGACCTTTTGACAATCAATTTTAACATTTCACTCATTTTTCATGCAAAATGGGCAAATGCTTACTGGTTCCAGTTGCTCAAAAGTGAATAATTCATGGCGTTTGTTGTCTTATAAGTCGGTAAACTTTATTTTTTTCTCTCGTTTTATAGTCAAACTATTAATTGATTATTCAAACCTCAGTTATTTGCAGCACTCTTGAGCTCATCTTCTACTCTTTTCTGATTTATGATGTGCAAATAAAGCCTCAAAAGAATGTTTAGTTTTCGCTGTGTGAGAGAAAAAGAAGGTGACAAGCTCCAAAACCACATAATTGTAGTGCAGAGACACCTGTCAAACCTAATTCAACATGACTTATGACTTCGCCTTGGATATGTGAGGGTTTATGCGCGCGTTGGTCGAGATGCCAGTATGTTCCTGGGTGTGCAGAACCGGCAGGAGGAACAGAGGTGACTGTGCTGTGCTTTACTTTGCCTGAAAACAAACGCCGGTGATTTGGGTCAGGGTGAGATTAGTCGAGCTTATGAAAAAAGTCGTGGTGTTGTTTTGAAATGTGATAGGCAAAGAGCCGGCCGGTCAGTCTGGAGAGAGTTAGTGTGTGTTTGCTGTGACACGGTCACGCTGCTCTGTTTCAGCTTGTGGTCCATGTCGTGGGTCTGGAGGAGTCAGGATGCAGATCATGTTGTCCTCCTTATTTTCTTCCCTCTCTTTCACTACCTCTTATTCACCTTTATCCCTCTTTCCTGCTTTCTCTCTTCCCTTAAACCTATTTTTTTTTGCATGTTTTCAAAGCTTGTGTAACCCTCTTCCTTTTTCCAACCTTCCAGTTTCACCTTCGCTGTGCAGGTTCTTCAGAGGAAGGTTTGAACCCTTTGTCAGCGAGTGCATTAGGAAACCTGTAAACCCCTGCTGTTTCTCTTCCACGCCCACAGTTAAGACTTTGCAGCCTGCTCGCATGCATTCATGCATGTTTCCCCATAAAATCCTATGTGCTTGTGTGCATTGCTTGCTGGGAAATACCCTCGCCAAAGCAAAAGAGGACACACTGACTTTTCAGTGACAGTGTCAGTGTACACAAATCTGGAGTCCAGAGTAATCTAGACAATACACGACACTTTGCATGTTGTCTGAAAGGTTTTCTGTAAGGCAGTGATTTCTAGTCAGTTGTCATTAAATCGAACAGTGAAACCTTGCTTGCAGGCAGCTTTGCACTCTAACATAGAAACAGCACTTATGCAGAGTTTCTACCTCCATTGATCACTGCAACAAATAATTGCTTTCCATACTGACTAATGCTGATTTCTGTTTCTATTATTTGGGTCATCGTTTAGTCTGTAAACTGTCAGGAAATGCTGAAAAAAGCAGCAAGATTTTACTTAACAATTACATGAAACAGAGAGAAGCAGCGCACATCCTCATGCATGAGAAGCTGGACCCGGTGTTTGTTGGACATTTGCTTTCTTGTCAGCTGAAGAGAGCTGCATTTTAAGTTATCAGCGTACAAATGCTAAGCTACAGCATCATCAACTTTCCTCCATTAAGTAAAAACCGTGAATGACAATGACCTTTGTGATATTTATTCAGGATGTACGTGGCCTTGTGTGGGCCACGTCTGAGGAATGCTACACAATCTCTGTTATGCTCAAGTCAGAAAAGTTTGGTAAAACATCCAAAAGCAACAGAGTGAAAGAGGAGCGTTGGCGTAACTGTTGACAGATGCTGCCGTCCGCCCTCCCTTCCCCTTCTGTGTGTTGATCTTTTACTTGGTAACGGTGTTTGCGTTGGACAATCCTCCCCAAAAAGCCTCCATGTCATACTTTCTCCTCCATCCACCATCCATCTTTTCATGCATCCCTTCAGATGATCGCCGCATTGCTTTTCATCCTCACAGATCCAGTTAAAAGGCGTGAAAGGTTTGTTGTTGTTGGTGCAGATGCGCAGCAGCTTGATTGGAACGATCGATAAAGGCGGTTAAGGCGTGATGAAAGTGAAAGGTGGCACTGCTCTTCAATAGCTCCTATTTGTGTTGCATTCCGAGTTTATTGTGTTTTGTGATGTGGCGTTGAAGGTGTCGCCACCTCTGATTTCGATTTATGTGAGTCTGTCTTGGCAGCAGCTAAGCTCTGGTAAAAGGTGGTTTTTGTTGAAGAGCCAGTTTGAGGTTGTGGCAACAAATGGCAGGACGGGACAAGGAACCGGTTCCATGTCGCCACATCGCCCTCCTCCATCTGCCGAGCCTTGGCACAGCCACTGTCACGTATCAGACCCCCTCCATCTCTTTTGATGAAGCACACGCTGTCAGTTTGTCCCCCGATCGGTCGCGGTGAACTCCGGAGGTCAGAGGTCGCCTGAGCACAAAGGCAGCGGGGGCTCGCGGCCGCGGCGAAGGCTTAACATTCCAGCGCCGGCTCTCCAGATTTGTTTATCGCACTTTGTCTTTTGCTTTTCTGCCTCTCGTGAAAGGGAGACGAGCAAAAACACCGCCGATAGAGAGGGGAGGGAAGAAGGGGGGTTATTCCATCTATCTGCAGGCCCTGGGGGTGTGTTTGTGAAGGTCTTTAGGCTTGTCAGAGAGGAGCTGAGGTGGGGCAGTGTTTGGCTGCCTGGATGCTCGCTGGGAGTGCTGTCTTAGCTTGTTCGACGTGCCCAGTCCCTTCTCCTTAATGCCATCGCTCCCCTCAGGGCTGTTTGCACTTCAGAGGGATTAGACCTCAATCTACTTCTCTCCGTTTGTTGGGTTTTCTTCTCTGTCTGTCTTTCATTCTTCCTTTTCTTGCTTTATTCTGTTGATCTTGTACCTTTCAGAGTCCCCATTCGTTGCTCATTTCTTTACATCTCATGTAGCACGCCAATATTGACCCCTTATCCTCCCTCGCCTCTTTGTTAGAATTGAACAACTTGAAGCTGCACTAATCAATATTTGCATATTAACAATGGATCAAATGACTCTGTGTAACATGAGCGGGGTCCCACAGAGAATTATCACCTGGTTCTGCACTTCTTTTAAGCTCTACAAGTCTTTTTAGTGTCTTTCAGCTCATTTTTGTCCTCATCAGCCCTGTTTCAAGCGGCAGCAGGCAGCTGTTTGAAGTGAAAAAGCCCTGAAAACTACCTGTTCAGCACCAGACAGCAGACAGGCACAGATAGCAACTGGCTGGTGAAAATAGCAGAGCATTTAGCAACTAAAGAACCACATATTTTTCTAAGGAGCTGATGGAGACCAAAAAGACCTGAAAGGCGAGTGAATATTAGACTGAAATTCATCGATTAGGGAGAAACAGGACTCCAAGTGATTATGTTTATACATGCTAAATGTGCAAATAAGCAGTTTGTGCAAACAGGTAAACCTTTAAAGGTGATAAGCTGTACTGCTTTAAATAAAAGTTTTCTCTTTGATCCAAGTATCATCAGAATTTTTTAACCAGGAACCTCTTATCGTCGATGTTGATTTTAAAACAGAAACCATGGATACCTAACCCCCTCGGGGACTTTCATTTGTTTTGAAGTCAGGAAGCCTGACAGGTTCAATTCCCGCTTTGCTTTGATGCTCCACTTTTTCCCCTGCAACATCATTACTTTGGCATTAGACACCAACATCAGCCCTTTAAGTCAGACATTTTTCCCCTTCACTGCAATTATCATATGCATGCCTGTGCAGAGGGAACACATCTTCTTTTGTTTGTCAGTTTACTGTGGTGGTGGTCTGAATAACCGCCCCTGTAGGGACAAGGTGTGTGTATGTGAGTGTGTCTCTGAGGGGCTTTCTAATTACCATTAATGTTCTTTAATCGAGACGTTAATTGCATACTTGACTCTACATTAATGCCCTTGTTGTGGGTTGAAGGTGCAGGTGCACATATTTGCCCATTTTGCTGCAGCCTGGCATATGTAGCTGGCAGCTGATGTAAACCAAACCAAAACAAATGTGTGCACAGCACTAATATCCTGTTTAACTTTACCTTTAGCGTGGCGGTGTTAGCTTTGTCTTGGTGCGCTGTGAGGGGGGAAAACTTGGCTAAAGCTCCCTTTCTCTAATCCTGCAGAGACACTGAAATCTTTTTTTGTTTACTTTCAGTTCAATTGTTAGAGCTTAAAAAAGTGCCAACAAACCAGGAATGACCACTGTTGTTGAATAATTAGCATTTTTAGATGTACAATCAAATAACTTTTTTGCAGTTTTGCAGCCAAGGACACAAAATAGCAAGAAGATTTTAGCTTCTGTTAGCGAGCACACATTTTTGACCCAATGAAGACAAAACTGTGGCGTCCATGTTTGTAGAAAAAGTGAGCTGCATAACTGCTGAAGGAAATCAAACAGTGTTTCTTCACGCTGAGGTGAAAATGAGGTGCCAGTGGACTGTTTTGAAGCTCACTTTACTTTAGTGTCGCTCTCCTGTAACAACCATGCATCTCCAAATTGTCAGCTTTTCACGAGATGAGTTTTCAGCTGTCTTTTAAACCAATCAAATGGGTCCTTAAATGGTTTCTTTAGCTGAAAAAGTAGAATTTTCTCAACCCATAAAAGAGAAATTAATGCTATAGTTGAAAAAATTCCAAACCATCAAATGGAGATACATGGTTTTCATTGGACAAGGACAATCGGTGAACTAGCTTTATTTTTTCAACTATTTTTAAGTGTACCACACCGATTCAACAATGGACATAATGAATACAGCAGAATAGATTTGCCTACATTACCCATGATGCAACTCAGCCACCAACAGTTCAGTCAGAATTTGGGGAGTTTGAGATTTCAGAGCGAGCGTTAGAGGCTTTCTTCAAAATGTTCTCCAAAACTTAATTTTCTTATTGTGATTACATTTTTTCCCCCTTAATTTTTCATAGTTGACATCAGGGTCTCCCCTTGCCCAGGCTTTCTATCCATGGTTACCGTATCTGAGGTGCGGTAAACCCCGTCTGCAGCCCACCAGTGTCCCGGTGTGACAGGAACACTATCATTGGCACATCAGATGTGTCAGTTACTGTGTGCTATTACCGCCTCACTGTGTCTCTGCCTGTCCCTGTAATTAGGGATACCTGCGCTCTGTTTTTCCACCTCTTTGTCTCACACTCATCCTTCACTCCCTCCTCTCTGCCAGCCGGGTAATCCAGGCAGCCTGGTAACTACCTCAGCCGTCTATCCCCTCCCTTCTTTCTTCTCCGAGCTTCCTATAAACTGTGTAACGTCGGTACATCGGGTTCCTGCTTTATTGGATGTTTCGCCCGTGATGCCAGCTTGTCTGTGTTTGTCTCGCTTCCCCTTTTGTCATAACTTCAGTGAGGCGGCTGCCAAAGTTAATGATGCCACTGCTCTGAGGAAAACACAGCCTCTGGCTATGGAAGTGCCCCAGCTTATTGCTGTATGAGCAGACACATCTATGAAGGCAATAACTTGTAGATTTAATGCCACAGCAGAGCTGGCTTCTTGTCTGACCAACAGATATGCTGTCGCTCCAGAAAAACAGACATTTAGGTTTTCTCTTTGTCTTTTTTCCTGTTTTTTATCTGCTGGTGTTGCAGAATTATTTGCCTCCTTTTTAAAAATCTCTTCATTATTTTTGTTGTTTTTTACCCTTTTTGCACTATTGTTCTAACAGCAGCTTATATCCTGTTATTGCACTTTATTCTACCCTCTACTGAGGAGCAGCTTGTGCTCCTTGGTTGAACATTGCAATTTAAATAAGATTATTATCATACTGGGTTATTAAAGATAATAGAATAAGATGCAACAAAGTGGAGGGATACGTATAGTTCATGGTTTGTTCTGCAACACGCTTTATTCCTGGTTGCAAGGTTACAAACCATATTTGCATGTTCTGAGGAAACTTCTGTTTTGGAAATTTGCATAATGAAACGTTGCTTAGGGGCTGCTGGTGTTCCTCTTCGCTTGTCAGTAATCTTTGTCAATCAGTGACAGCGGTCATAAATCAGCAAGACTTCCCAATTTGTCTTCTAGGCCTTTCCAGAGGGCTAAAATACCACATCAGTCAGGTGTAATTTACTGCGTTTTGTGGCTGAGCGTGAAGATCACCCACGCCCTGTAGTTGAACCCCCACCAGCACCACTCATCACCTGTGACAGGACTGATGAGCAGCAGTCAGTCTGACTGACTTTCTCTGCAGAGCACCAGCTAATTCCCTCACAGTTTTATCGACTCATTCTCGCAGCCTGTAACATATTTGCACTGTGTGAAGAGCCTGTTCAGGTATTTCAAACAGGCTCCATGAGAGGAACTCCCAGAATCTTGTTTATGAGGGAGTAGTGGCTACTTATAAAGGCGTTGGAGGGGATATTTTCAGGGATTGGGTCACTCCGTCCTCTGGCACGCACCCATAAAACAGCCTTAGCTCACTGCCATGACCCGCTGCTGGCGGGACTCCCTCCTCACACGCAAACCCTGGCCCAGTTTCTCCTGCGCTAACTCAGGCCTCATACCTGGCTGTGTTACCGTAAGCTAGTGGAAGACAGCTATTGGCAGGTGGAATGCTAACGTCACAGCCAACAAAGAGCTCTTGTTGTCAGGTTTCCATGCCCGGTCCCATTAAATCACTGCCAGGTCAAACTGTTCAAAGAGGCTGCTAAATACGTCCAACCTGACAAATATCCTTGTTCACAGTCAGCGTCCACATCTTTGTTTGATATGTTTAGGCACGGAAAGTTTTTACATTGCAGCTTTCAAACACAGAAAAGAAAAAAGGAAAAGGAAAGTCAGTGTCATTTACTCATGAATGAAACTTCTAATATGTCACATGTTATTATTGCATGTGAATTAATCACATGTGAAATAGTTGTTTTTGCATTTTGCATGTGAAAAATCTTATAAATAAATTCACATGCAATCAAAGTAATAAAAAAAAATTAAAATGAAATAGATAAAAATTAACAAGGTGAAAAAAATTGAATATTCAATGCAGTTTTTGGTCATTAAAATAAATGAATAATTAAAAATGGAACTTTAATTGACTAACTCTGATGTCTTTTATACTGTTCAGAGCTGTGTAGCCTGAAAAACATCTATTTAACGGGTTAATGAAGGTTAGCCAGCATAGTGCTCGTTGTAGCTGACTGAAGTGCCTTGCAGCTTAGCGCTACCTGGCACCGTTCCCTTCTACTTCACCCTGAGCCTCGTGCTCTTAGCTTTAACTCCCATTCATTACAGGGCGAAGGGCCTCAGCTAGTCCTCTGGCTGTGTTCCCTGTTGCCCACCGTGGCCCCAAATGGCCACTAATGAGGGGGGACAGATGATCATTGTGCCAGCCTACGCTGCAGAAACACGGCCGCTCCCGTAGGCGATTTAATCTTCCTCTTATCATCTTGATTTGCATTGTTTCAGATATCTCACATCTCCAGAAGAGTCTGTGCTGTACAGCGGCGACTGTAAGCCAACAGCGTCCTGTAACCGGGGTCAGTGTGTTTGTCAACAGAGTGCAGTTGCCCCTCATATTTATTTAGCTGGCTCCTCTTGTTCCTAAAATAGCTCGCTAGCTGGCCAGAGAGCAACTCAACTGTGGGCCAAGTGGAAGGGGGTGAGGCGAGGTTTCATTATTTCTGTGAATGATCGGTGCGCTGGTGAGTTGGTGTGTGACAGAAAATGGAACAAGTGTACTACGTCAGAAGTAGTTTCAGTTTGGAGAAGTTACTGCATGCAAAAGAAGATGCACAGAATTAATTGAAAAACCGTTTCGGCCATAGACCTGCATCTAAAACCTGCGTGTATGCAGTGTGCATTAGAGGAAAATTCACTAGAAATTCAAGTAAAGGATAGTGATGTGCTGACAAAAAAATGTTGCAATGACCACATGCAAAACGCACCATTTAAAGCCACCTCTAATAATTCTAGTCATTACTTGTTTATTGGTTTTGTCGTTAAAATGTCAGAAAATTGTTGTTTTGTCTCCAAAACCACAAGATGTTTTCAATTAAAATGACACAAAGAAGAGGAAAACAGGAAATACTTCATATTTAAAGAAGCGAATGTTTGAAAAGTGACACGAGTGCTCAATATATTTTTAAAAATGTACTTACTAATTAAGCAGTTAATTTGACTCAATGTTTGGGCTCTAGTTCAGTTAAGTGTGTGTAAATGTTTGTTAGAGAGGATGAAATGAATCAATGAGGTGACAGCGAGAGAACAGAGGATCAATTCAGTAACAGAGAGGAATTTATTGCCCTCTCAACAGTGTATATCAGTGTCAGCTTGTTGCGGTTGGCGAGCACTTGAAGCAGTGGCATTATGTAATAATTTGCTTCAGCGTGTTGAATGACTCTCATCTCCAGGTGTGATTGACACATGCGATTTCATTGATATTTGCTCTGTTTTCCTATAATCACTGATGTACGCTTGACATTCACTTTATCAAACTGTACAGCGACTACGTGCAAAGAAACATATAGATGACAGTCCTTCCATTGCACTGCATGAAGTATGCTGTCATGTTGCTTTACATACCTCTTGTATTGCCTTATGCGTCACTGGTCACATATCTTTTCAACCTTATTAGCTGTTTGACATCACTTAAAGGATCATGGCTCGGGGGCCCATCGTTTGAACATAAAGGTCTCGGAGGCTCTAAAACGCTGAACGACACAGAGACTCAGATATACTCGATAACCCTGAGGTGTAACGAAACCTGCAGGCCCGGACACACTGAAGGAGAAGAGCCGTTCATTGTTACTGCAGGGTACAAGATGAACTGATACAAAGCTTTGAATGGCAGAGAGTTTTAGTGCCTTCGGGGGCACACAAGCGCATGAAATACAGGGTTTCACAGAGAGAACATTTTTTTTTTTGTCAGCTCAGATTGCAAAATTGTCGACTTTAACTCCTTCTGTCAACTTGAGGTGAATTGGAGGTTTACAAATCTTTATCTTTGTTATGCCTGAAACTGTTGACACAGTGACGTCACTAAGGAGCGATAACCTCCACATACGGTACATTTAGCCGTCCAGCTTGTGGAATGGGCAGGTATTTGCAATATTTTGTACACAGCACAAGCTTATTAAGTGCATATTTCAAAACAATATCTGCTGCTGCACGGTAGGAAAGGGTCCTCGCGGCCACGTTGACCTCCTGACTTTCTTCAGCTTGATTAGGTGAAATTTTAAAAAGCTGCAACAATGAGTAGATGAATCGAGTTGACTGGCAGAGAAATTATTTGCAACTATTCTGTTCACAGGCTGTTTCACTGATGTTTTATAGACCAAGTGTATAATGGGTGAATTGAGAAAATAATCTGTAGATTAATTGATAATGATCCTCAATTGCAGCCCTAGTCTTTTTTGAATTTGGAAACCACATCCAGACTTGTCCGGTGTTGCCTCCTCCAGGTATACGACGTATCTCTAAAATCAGAACATTCCTAAGCTCGTTTTTTTGAAACGAAGACGGTTTTGCGGGGTGTAACGCGGACGCTGTTGCCGTGACGTTTGACGTTTCAGCACCTCAAGGTCCTGCGCTCGAGCGTCACATCTGCCCCGGTTTGCCTCGGCGCGACCTGCAGGCAGGCGTCGCGCCTTTTCCTTCAGGAATGTTCAGGCGTTCCCGATCCCACCAGCAGGCCACATGACATTTAGGATCTCGGAATCCGCGACAGACAGTTGGGGGGACAGGTCTGGGCTTAGAACCCATCAGCCTGTGAGGGCTAATAGCTAATGAACCGTTGCCAGGGGCGACATGAGCATTCCATGTCATCGCCATAGCTACTACTACCCAACCCCCCCACCACTACCACCTCCTACCCCCGCTGCCCTCCAGCTCCTTAAAGAGGTCGCACACCTGTCTGCACCTCTTCTTTCCTTTCCTCACCTTCCTCTTCTCTTTCACTCTTTTCCTCTTCGCCCTCCCCCTCTCATTCTCATGTGAACTCAGTGACCTGATAGAAGTTTTTGGCATAAAGCTTCATGGCTAGACGTGATTCTAGATATATCCAACAAATAAGATGTGATTTTAATGGATAACCAGCCACAGAAGGTGCAAAGTACTAATCCTGCACTAAATCCTCCTCTTACAATTGATTCAACTAATATGAAGTTCATGCTGCTGTTAAACTGTATTGCTTTATAGAGATTTAGGTTATGTTGCGTAGGTCTTACATGATCTACAGAAAGCTTAGGAAGACCAGGAAGTCCTGCCATGTCTGTAATGGCTTTCGTATAAAGGTTGCCAAAGGGACAAAAGATGCAAAAGACAAAAGAAGAAGTGTTGGTTGTGAACTGCAGCAAACATACCTCATTGGAGTTGGTAAAAATGGGATTATTGCATGTCAAATGCTTTTGAAGCATCAGCCTCAGTCTGGTTGTGAGTCAGGGTCCACTGGACTTGCGTGTGTTTAGTCTTGAAGATGTTTTGTCTCGTCCTCAAAGACTCAAAGAGAAGAACCACTTGTGTATTCACAAAGCATCTTTGAGACTACACACTCCAGCTGTTTTAGACTCACTACTAGATATCCAATAACCTGGATAACTTAGACCCTCATAGACATTCCACAGCGTCTCGTTCACTCTGCACTTCTTTCCCTTTTGCTTCATTTTGCTTCTCCATCTGTATCCCGAATTCCCTCCCCTGCAGCGCAAGAGAGAAAAAACACCCGTATTTTTAAATAACTACAATACCCATAAATCCATCCGTGTGGGAACCTGATTCCTGGGTCACAGCGAAAAGCTGCGAGGGGTCAGAGAGAAAGCTGGAGGTCAGAGGTGGCCGAGCACCAGCAGGTAGGCTGTGTGGTTTGTAGCTCGCGGTGCACAAGGGTCACCGATGAAAAGCAGGACTTCAATTACTTAACGTTGCATGTTACCTCCAGGAATTTGTTAACAAGAGCACACATGCTTTTTAGGATTTGAATTGTACACACAGCGCGTCATAAAGGCGACCCTCTCTGCCCTCGGCGGAGGTCAGAGTTTTATCTGTTTATTGAGTTGGAAGTGTGTTTTCTCTGGGTCGGAGCTGATAAGAGGAGAGATGACGGATGGACATGCAGTTAGCTCTGGGTTTATTAGAGCGCGATAGGAAGTGACCACGGATTCACCTGTTGGCCGGACAGATAAGAGAGGCAGTAAATCTTGCAGTGGTTGGATCAAAAAACATGATTTTATGCATTTTTCCTTGAGATGGATCCAGAAATGAGCTGTCCAGCTTTTGAAAAATGGCACGTACTCTTTTTGTGACAGCTCCTGCCTGTTCAAGGGGCCATTATTTAGTGAACAGAAGGGCCAAATTACCCAGAATTCTTTCAAAATCACTGTCATTTGTTTTAGCATTGTGATTTGCTGCTGTCAGTCTATTTCTGTCAGAGCAGGGTTCACTTTGGTACAAGTTAAAACAGGTTAAAGAAAGATTGAAGCAAAAATACAAAGGCAAGCCAATGACCGCTTCAAATGGTTAAAGTGACCGTGGATGACCTCGACGTGAAGAGGTAAAAACGAGGCCAAGACATGTCGGTGCTTCGAGGGACTGGTCAAGTCAAACACCTGGAGGTCTGACCTCTCGTCCAGCTTTTAGAAACGGTCATGAACTGACCTTTGGCTGCAGGTCTGAACACATCGTTTGCAATGATGATAATGATTCTTTGGAAACAATTAAAGGCCCCATGAGTGGAGAAAAATGCTCAAGGCTGACAGAGGATCGTCTTGGACAAGATAATTATTGCAGTCAGTAGCTGCTTTGCATGAATGTCTTCGGATTGGTTGTTCTTCTGTGTATGTTGCCTGGAGCCAATCGCCATGCGAACTCTTTTAGCACGTCCAATCACAATGCAGAGGCCCATGTTCCATTTCTGTGGTCCATTTTATTAATTTCCATCTCAAGGTGCGTTTGGCTAACAGGCAGGTTGTTCGGACATGGCGAAACAGTTAAGTTAAGGAGTTTGAAGAAGTTAGATAGAAAGAGAAAGTCAGAGAGGGAATTAGCAAAATATTGGAATAAAATAGCAAAAACATGTCCCAGCTGCTGTTTGTAGCCCCTCATTCTTTCAACACAGTAACTTTGTCTATAGTAAGAACACAAAAAGAAAGTAAAATGGGGTCTGGGCCTCTTCCCCATAACTCAGCCCCTGTTTACGACCAAATTAAACCAATGCTCTGCCTTCCTTCTCCTTAACAGACTTTCCCATGACGCTCTTTCACACCATAAGGTCATTGTTTACGCCTCAACACTTACTGCAACCATCCAACATGGCTGAGACCCCTGCTTCCTGTTCTTGGTGTAAATCATTGCTCTTGGTTTGAACATTTTACCCTCGGCTCAGCCTCACATTTTCCATTCTAATGGCTGAGTTCCTCGCTGTCCATTTGTTCAACTTCAGCCCGAATCTTGAAATATTGAATGTTTGGAACGTAAAACTCCGGTGTTTGTTATTGAATGTTAGTGTTAGTTTGGGAAAGTTTATGCAGTTTAACATTTGGCAGTTGGCTAATGGTCATGTAGGAGATTAAAGGACAGAGGATGCAGCGGAGGTGGCCTCAGAGAGTTAATGATCAGTTCAAAGAGTCGGTTTTACCTTAAAGAAAGCAAACAAGAAATCTATATCCACAGTCTTTCAGAAGTGTAGAAATACATGCTGATATGCATCTTAAGCAGGCTGAAGTAATCAAACTGGATATCTTCCGCAGTCACAGTTCCAAAATTCTCTCGATTTGTTCGTATCCCTCGGCTAGGAAACACTTAAAGTACCCCTAATCCAAACTGAGTCAAAGCGGGATTCTCGCATGTGCAAATATTCTCAAACCAGAAGGAATGAATACTACAGTAAATACGTTTGATTTGTGAGTGTGCTGCTTTTCTCCCAGAAGCTGGAAAAGTGAAAATAAGTTGTGTCCGGCGGTGAAACATCTCCAAAGACTCTTGGAAAACAAACATTAGGCATTAAATCTTACAAAGAACATTTGGATGTCTCTCTGGGACGTCAGCTTGACTAATCTCCTGTTGCTTTAAAATCTTCAAGAATGTTGAATTTGAACATAAAAAGTCTTAAACTTTTGGGAGATGTCCACTCAGTTGGTCCCCGATCACTTTTGATCAAATTGGAAGGATCTCTTAATGGGAAAGGATCTCTTAATGGCCGCTGTGTGAACACCTGGCTGTTGAGCCAGCTGTTGTCATGGAGCAGGTTAATGTGAACCACACAGAGGAGCCACAGTTGTACATTTACTCGCCTGGTCTCTCTCTCCCTGTGCTGACCCGATGTCGGACGGCCGCCGAGCATTTCATTCCTTCCACTTGTCTCAGCCTCTCCACAGATAAGGTCAAAGGTCAACCAGAAGAAGAGTTTGAAAAGGGAGGGGGGGTTGGCAGGGAGTGCCCTTTATTTCCCCAGCGTGTTGAGGTTTCTCTCTGCGTTCTTGTGCTAGTTTTTGTCTTCAAAGAGACACGGAGTGAGAAACAGAAAGTAGAGGGAGGAGGATGTTTTTCTTTTTCTGAACTCCCCAGGCATGTGGGTGCACTGACATGCAATGCTTCATGGGTAATTAACCCGAGCAGGTTGATGCATCACTGATCAGCTTCTTGGTGGAAGTTCTTTGGAGACCCAGTGTTAAAAGCTAACCAGGTTAAATGAAAAAAGGAAACAGATAATAAAAATGTGATTTTTTTTAATGCATCACTCACACTGTTTCCTGCACAGACGTACTTTTATTTGCACTTACAGACTTTCTTTTAGTCATTGCGGAGTAATCGATGGGCAGCTCCTTCTGCACGGTCCAACACACTTGAAGGTTTGGCAAGCTAGTGCGATAACAGCTTGTGTATGAGATGCACATGACAAAACGAAAAACATGGACCCACACTGCTGTTTTATCTGCTTTATTGTTGCCTGACTGTGATGCTTGAATGGATTGTGAGATGAGGAGATTTTAGGGGAACCCACATCTTTACAATACAGTGACATTATGATGACATTGTCCTCATATTGGTAGTGCTGGTTCCCCCCATGCGTCAAAGTTGTAGCAGCCGTGAAGGTTGTGGTTGATCAATCTGCTATCGACTGTCCTGGGACAAGTAAAGCACTTTCTCAGCTAGAACCTCTTCTGGGGCCAGGATCTGAATCTGGACCCTGGTTCTTCAGCTATAAATGCAGGTAGCTGAAAGTCCTCTCAATGGAAGAAGACCTAATTGAGATACCCGGCGATGATTTTACACATTTCACCGCTCTGCTGAAACGCCGCCCTCCTAACCTAAGCAGAACACACCAAAGCATTCATGTGTTTGATCCTCACATCGACTCCCGCTGACTGTGTGGAGATCGGGGATCAAACAGCTTCCTATATCCTGACCTTGACCCCTGCCTCTCTTGTGTGTGAAGCACTTAACCCTCCATGCACCGTCTCAAGCAGTCGTCCCGTGTTATTTCAATATGGTTGAACCCCAAATGGCTTCCATGTGGATGTCAAACACCTCTACTGTCTCCTCTGATCAGTGATTTTATCTGCTGCTTCGCTGTAATGGCCTCTCAGCGGGGCTGCAGCCTGAAAATATTATCTCAGTGTTGCACAATATTATTTCTCCGTCCATACGTCTATTTGTCATCTTTAAGTCCCTCTGTACCTCGCCGTGATGATGGGTGAGCTCTAATGGCTCCCCAGCGGGACACTTAACCCCAGTCCGTCTGCATTATTTAAGTGTGGTTTGATCCAAAAGGGCTCCCCCTATGGGATTCGTCACTTCTGCGTCCCCCTCGCCCCCCACCCCCGCGCACCACAGCGGAGTGGTGGTTTCCTGCGGTGAAGAGGGAGCCGAGGGGCCGACAGCAGCAGGCTTGTTCAGGCAGGACTCCAGTGGTGTGCGAAACCGTGACGCCTGCCAGCTGTGTAAAGCTCGGCTAAGTCCCTGCATTTCTTAAAAAAAAAAACACCCGCCATTGCACAATGCGAGCGATGTCCGTCATCTGCACATCCCCTCCTGCTCTCGCCACAGTTTCACTTGTTTCAAGACTGTTCTCAAAACAAGTGACGATGTGTTGTTTTAAAAGCAGAACGCTCCACTAATTAGTGCGTGCAGTATTTAGGTGCGTGTGTAATCCCAAAGAAGTCGTGGAAAAGTTTTTCAAACATGTCAGCCCTACTGCAGCACACAGAAACAGGATGGAAGCCGTTCACTGCAGAGAAAGGAAGCAATATTCAGGAGTTGCAGGTGCTAAGATGCAAAAGGAGCATAAATCTTGGTTTAAATTATAAATTATTCAGGTTATTAAGAGCACTATGTACGTTTTATTGCTTAATTATTATCTCCTTTTCACACAGGAAATAAAAACAGCTTAATAAACCGCAAACATTGTAGATTAAACGTCTGAAGCGTCTACAAATTGGCTGGAAACGTGACTAACTTTGGAAAATATCTGGTATTAACTGCAAATATTGGAGCATTAAAATTACTTTCTGGGTTATCTGCTAGCACGCTGCATATACTGTATGTGGCTATGGCAGCACAGTGTGGGTGGGCTCGCTATGCCAAACTGTTTTCACTGTGGCTGCAATCATGCTAAAGTGGTTAGCAGCCAGTGGAGCGTGCCACCCAGACCACACATCCTCTATCACGACTAAACTGTTTTTTTTTTAGGATGAATCAAATGCGCACTGTACACGGAAATATGTCCGCCATACTCATACGTCCACTCGCTATCTCTGATATTTACAATACGTCCTCGTGTCCCTCCAAACAGCTGCTGAACACACAAACCATTAAGCCGTGACTGTAAATCTTTGGGTATACACACTGTCACGTCCTACATCCGCCATCGCAGAAACAGCTTTAAACTTCGTTGTTTCAGTAAACTGCGATGTCCTGTGTACATGCACGTGTTTATTAAACACCACCACCCATAATGCAGTGCAGATGCTGGTCAGACAAGCTCTCAGAAGTCTGCAGGAGCAGGTTTGATTCCCCTTAAAAGCGGCCTCGACCTCTGACTTTCCTGTGGGTGGGAAGAGGACAAAGCAACCCCCTTAGGGATGAAGAGAGCGAGACGCTTCCAGAGTACTCTTTAAATCTTGAGGTTGTCAAAATGCTTTCCATCGTTTCTCAGAGTCAAGGGTATAAGATGCCTTCAAATGTCTCCCAAAATGAGATCATCCAGCCGGTGAACGCGATGCTTTTGTCTGCCATCAATCATCTTTTTGCTTTGCAGTGTTTTAAAATCTCATTTTTCAGCGAAGCCGTTCGATTGAGATTGATAACGATGCGTCGTCCAATCAGTGGTTTTTGCATTTTTCTCAAACACTGTGTCGGTGTTTACTTTCTGCATCGCTTCCATATCAGCCTCATCACTTATCGCCTCTTCTCGACATATCGTGACTTTGAATCTGACGGGCGTCCATAGACTCATTTCACCTGACATCTGTTACAGCTGCTAAATCATCCTCTGTGGCTGCACAAATCATCTCTTATCACCTGTCACATCTCACCGCGCTCTCTCTGCCCCGCTGGTATCACCCCGTTCATCATATTTTACTTCCATCTTTCCTGTCACTTTCACTCCTGCGAGACTTCGTACTCAAAGACAAACACAGACCGTTTGATACGGTGGACAGAAAGTTGAAGTTAATCAGTTCGCTCAAGCTCAGTTCTCGCACGCAGTCGTCCATGTCTGAGTACTCCTGGTGATCACATGGCAGTGAAGGGTAACGTATGTTGGTATGTTAATAGATTGGATTGGTTAAAGTGTAACTCTCTTCTAACTTAACTGAGGCCTGCAACTAATAAGTAGCTCCATTAATGATTAATCTTGCCTTTTCCAAAGCAGCAGAAAATGATGCAACTATTTTAAAAATGAATTGTTTTTGCTTTTCTTTGTTTTATGTGATAATAAACTTTAACATTTTTTACACCAAATGATTAAAATAGCAGAAAAGTAATATAATAGTAAAATTGAAGAGTATTAAAAGCTTTAGGAATCAAATGTTTGGTGTTTTGTAGTTTACAATTACTCAAGTACTGTACTGGAGTATTAGTCATTTTATGCCATGTAGTACTTCTACTTAATATTGTACTTTTTACTCCACTACATTTAGTTACTTTGCAGATTCAAATTATTGATGCACAATATAAATCAAGTAATAAATTGTGATGTATTACTATTAGTTATACTACTTAGCAGAATGTGAAGTCATTGAAATCAGATCCACCGTTACTAACATTAATGCTTCACTAATTGTAATCCAGTGATATCCAGCGAATGCAAGACTTGTACTTGTAACAGAGTATTTTCACACCGTGGTACTGCTACTTTTACTCACAGCAGCACGTGTTTGCTAGTGATTGAACCATCAGACTCGGAGGTGGAAAGCTGTCACTGCTTCGTGGCTGATCTCAGATCAGTTAGTCGTGTTGCAGCTTCACCGTATCTAATCGCGTCATGTGTAACTTCTTCTTCGGCCTCTTGAGTCGCCTCGTGTCATAAATTACACAGCAGCCGATGTCGAACTCGCTGAGACAAATGAGAAATATCTCTGTGGATTAAACGGATCATAGCACAGGGCGCTCCATGGTGATTTACTGTGTGTGTGTGTGTGTGTGTGTGTGTGTGTGCAAGAGACAAAATCTGCTCCTGTATCGTCTGTCTGACTGTCTGATTCTCCGTCTGTCTGTCTACCTTCTCCTGTTTAATACCTGTTGCTCCTGGAATAAGGCCTATTCTGCATACCTACCTGATGGCTTCTTGGCACAGTGTGTGTGTGTGTGTGTGTGTGTGTGTTTGTGTGTGTGTGTGTGTGGTGTGTGTCTGTGAGCACCCAGAGGACTAAAAATGGACCGTATGTATCATGTGTTAGGGGACAGGTTTGAACAAAAAGGGATTTGTTGCTTGAAAAGGGTATTATGAGGGGAAAAATGTCACGGATTTAGCAAAAGACTGTTGAAATCAAAAAACAAATAAAGTTAAAGTGGGTCGTGTTGCGCTGACGAACACAAACACTTCACCTTGAGTTCATTTTAAGGCCTACACTAATCTGATGATACAGTCGTTAACAGTGAACTGCCCCTTTATTTGAATCATTCGTCTCCGGGGCAACTTGGCGTCCGTGTTCCACCTCGAGGTCCCGTTAGCCAAACGCCCCTCGCCGCGGCTCTATGTACATGGTTGCTACGGCAACTGCTGCCATATCACAAGGTGAACAAGCAGAGCTGAGGTTCCCACTGGCTGTCCAGCGTGCACACACACACACACACACACACACACGCACACAGCAGCATGCATACGTTCAGTGAAGCCCACACCTACTCTCTCTCGCTCTCTCTCCATTCTCTGTCAGTGTCTCTCTGTCACTCGGTCCTTCTCTTCCTTGACAGGCGGCTGCGACATTGCTGTGGCTTTTTCATGTGCAGCCTTCGCACCGCCCAGCCAACTTCCACAGCAGAGAGCTCAGCCACTCCGCGTGTGTGTCATGTAGTAAGTGGATCAAGGGTTCACAGGTTGCTATTTTTATCCTGCCTAAATTTCTCACTTTTAGCGATGAAGCTAATGGTAATAAAGCTGTTCGCATCCACCAAAAGGGCAGATTTTAAGTGATTTTATGCGAAGTCACCAACGTGAAAACTGCAGTCGTACGAGCCCGACCTCACCCGGAAAACAGCCATATATGGGTTGACTTTGCAAGCAGGTTGTTACAACCCATATTTACTTTGTTAAATATTACCTCGACCTCTAGTGGCTGTAGTAGTTATGACGGGCGCAAAGGAGGAAGTCAGGTTACGTAGTATAAAGAGTAAGAAAGTCCGTATATGGCGGAAGTCCCGTTTCATGAAACCGAAAGTCTACGTTGACCCGTCACGTACGTAACACTAACATACTTATTTTAACCCAAACAATGATCTTTTCCTAAACCTGACCAAATTAGGCAAACAGCGTTTCGCAACATTAACGTCTTGACGTTGTTGATGCTCTCCAGTGGTGATATATGTTGTTCAGGAGTGAGGATGTGTACATTATACCTCATGTCTGCGTGCTGGACTGAAGTTCCTTGTTTACAGCAGGACGAAGGAGCAGAAGCAGCTTTTAATGCCTCTTTTAGTGGACAAAATCACATCTTCTCCTCATCAATACTCCAACTTTTCCAACTTAGCCCCCTGTAAAAACTTTTATTGCAGTACCACTTAAGTCCAGTGTGATCTTGAGCTTAGAGAAAATGAATCAGTGACTCTTCTGATCATCGATTAAAGTCCTTTTTGAAGAAAAAATCTCCTAGTTCCTGCTTCTCAAATGTGAAGATTTGGTCATTTCTCGTAATTATTCGATATTAAACTGAACATCTTTGCGTTAATCGAACAACAAAAGAGATTCAAAGACGTCACTTTGGGCTTCAGGACATTTCTTCAGCCTCTATGTTGCATAGAGACACATCACACATGTATAAACACAGACGTGTAGCTGTCACGGCAGCTGATTTGCTTGTAGTGGCTGACTTGGTGGTCCGGCCTTCAGTTTATACACGTTTTCTCTTTATGTCGTGTCGTGGAGCTTTCCAAGAAACTGCCTGTGACCGTCACAGAGAGACATTTAAAGATTACACAAACCAGAGCGAGGGGAGGACGGCGAGATGGAGGCAGGGGGTGTGAGGGAGTTTACCTGACGTTTGCGCTGTTGTGAAGCTTTAGGTCTGTGGAATGCCGTTAAGTATACGCTGACGGATTGCTGCGTAAACAGAGTTAGACAAATAAAGTTGGATTGAAGCCAGTTGGAGGGATGAGTGAGTCTTTGAAAGGGATGGAAGGTGAGAGCAGAGGTCTATGGATGGAGGTGGAGGAGGAGGAGGAGGAGGAGGGCTGGTGTTTTCATCCCTGTCCTCGCCCCGGGGCAGATAACTGACAGCTGTACCCAGCTCGTGATGGGAGGAATGTGAGGAGGACAAAAGCAAAGAGGGTGGGTGGAAGGGAGGGGGTTCAGGTAGAGAAAGGATGACATCTCCTCTTCTTCCTCTCTTTTTCCTGCATCTTTTTCTCCAAATTGTGGCACTTCTCACACTTCATTCCACCTTCCTCTTCTTCTATTCCTCATTTTTTTTGTTCTCTCGATGTTGCTGTGCTGTTATGTGCTTGTTGCTGCGTTTGTCTCATTTGTAAAAGACTTCCTGCTTAAATAGCGGTCATGTGCTGCATTTCCTTTTTCCTCCTTTTCTCCCTCTGTCCTTTCCCTGTCGTCCCTCCTTACGCTTCCTCCTCCCTCCCTCCATCTCAGCTTGTCATTTTCAACCAGAGAGCAAGTTGTGGATTGATGTGCATTATGGACTGCAAACACACTCTTCACATTCCTCAGCTCACTCACACACACACACACGTCCGGTCCGCCATGCCCTAACCTGGCAATTGTCAGCAGACGCTCCTTCGAGCGTAGCAGCGCCTTTTTCACTGTCAACAAAAGATGTTTAATGAATTTCACCCCTTCTTTTCGGAGGTAAACACGCTGCTTTTACAGTTCCTTGTAACTGCGGTCAAAGGCTGCAAACGACCCGAGACAGGAATTCCTCAGGAGAAGCATAGTGTGGAGAAGGAGGAGGAGGAGGAGGAGGGAGGTTGGGAAAGAAGGGCAAGGCGTTGGATGAGGTGAGTGAAGAGAAATAAGAGCAGGAGAAGGAGGAGGGGAGGACTGGATGGTATGGAGGAGGTGAAAACGAGGGGGAGTCAGAGTCAGGGCTTTTGTCTGAGATAGAGAATGAGAAGAAGGATGGAGCAGAGGAAAGGGTTGGGAGTTAAAAAGGAGGAGAGGGTGGAAAAGAAGGAGGGGGCCAGAAAGGAGGAGTTGTGAGGATGAGAGATGAGGTGGAGAGGAAAAGGAGGACGATGCTGCAGGAATGAGCCGAAGGACTGAAGAACGGAGTAGAGGCATGAAAGAGGAGGATGAGGAGGAGAATAAGTGTAGAGGAGGAATAGGAGGAGTAGAAGAGGAAGACTAGAACTAGAAGAGAAGGGGGGGTAATGAATAGCTGAAGGAGGCCGACAAAAAAGAAGAAAAGGAGAAAAAAACGTCTCACCTGACAGGAGTGACAGAGCTCACCTGTGTGAGCCTGTTTGACATCTTATCACAGACACAGTGAGGAATGAAGCTTCCTCAGAGGCTAAAGCACAACGATGCTAACATCAGTGCTGGAAACGAGCCTGTTAATTGGTTGGTTGATTGACAGCATGTCGAACTTTGGCAGCTTGTCTTGTGAAAAAGGTATTTTACTATAGCTGAACATGGAATATACGTATCAATATGTTAAACTCTTGTCTTTTGGGACAGTGTGGTCACTGTGTAGATGTACAAGACAGAGTGTACAGCTTCAAAATATTCTGTCTGAGTGTTAATTTAATTTAATAGTAAGAAAATTAGTTGAATCCAGCTCTAAATATTGAATCTCTTTGACTTTTTTAGCCGTTCATTTGACAATATCCGATGATTTCTTCAGCTCTGGACAAATTTGCACTTATTTTCTGACATTTTATAGCCTAAAGTAATCAATAAATCAGATAAATGATCTTATAATTTTAAACATACTCAGCTTGCAGTTAAGGAGCAGAGTCTGCTTTGACCTTTGACATCTCTGTCTGTTCGTCTAACAACAAACGAGCAAACCCCCAAAACGAGCAGAAGTAGCCCGTCTTCCTGGCCGCCGCCCAAACTCATTAAAACGTATTTTGATAATCTTGTCCTGCTGGATCTCGGGCAGAAAGGAGGCTCGTGACGCTGCTCCTGCTGCCAGGATGTGGCTGAGGAAACAGACCTTCTGCTTATCTCTTGTTTATTGGAAAGGTCGATGGAAGTTTATTCATCGCCAGGCAGATTTGTCTTAAAATTAGAGCCACGTCACCGTCTCTTTACAGCAGTCTGAGATAAATATATAAGTTAGATTGATATTTTAGTCCGCTCCCCCCTCCTCCACCGTCTCTCTGCATGACTCAGGCTGACAGGCGGAGAATCCGACACTCGTCTCTCCCCTGAGCCGGCCATCACTCCATCTCGGTTATTTTAAACCAAGAGCAATTACAGCGAGCGGGGTCGTCACCGGCGTTAAAATAGTGCTTCCTTGACTGTGTGTATGTTTATCAGATTTATGTCATCTGCACCCCTGCTCCTATCAGCACCTGTCGCTTCGTGGCCCCCCGCCCCGCTCCACCCTGCGTGCTGTCATAGGAAGGTGGTGTTTAGCTGCAAGAGCAGGGACCTGCGGTTCAAACGAATCCGGAATGAGGCGAAAATGATCCAATTTCCTCTGAAGGCTGTTGTGGGATTGATTTGACTTTGAGTGGAGACTCACCGCTGATGGAATAATTGCGCTCATGATTGGAAGTATGGCTGTGGCACATTTTTCCTGCAGCTGCACCTTAGCTTAAAGCTAAGAAACCACCTTAAACATATGCAATTGAAACCTTTGTCAAAATCTCAGATAAACCTGATGTAAGGCACAAAAATGTACCTCCAGTCGGCACATGCAGGACGACAGCTTGAGCAGAGCCATGAAGGCTTCAGTCAAAGTGAGACTCCTTAGATGTCTTAATGTGTGCCTGAGACTGCAGCAGTTTTACAGCAAGCAGGCAGAGTAGAAAGAGAATATATATTTAACGCTCTATCTGCCTGCCGCTCAATTCAGGGATAATTGGGACTAATTTTTGTAGCTTTGGCCATTGCTTCTGCTCTTCCTGCCCCAGCTGGTCTAAAATGGTCCAAAAATGATTACTGGAGTAGGAAACAAGTAAAAAAAGTAAATTCTCTGACAAAAAAAATCCTGTTAAATTAAATGCAGTTTTCTCAAATCTTTCATTTCTTGTTCCGAAGTCGTCAAATGAAACAATCTGACAGATGCAACCTGTGACAAGAGTGTTCAGGAAGATGTTTAAAGGGGTCACGAGCCAAGCGAAGAGTTTAGTAGCAACTGCAGGTCATTATGGGCAATGTTGCAAGTCTATGAATATCTGGTCTGATTTGATGGTTTTACAGTCAAAACACAGACGTTCCTGACCAGATATGTATGTCGCTCAGGATTCCAGGAAATGTACTACACCGTTCGAAATGAAATTACATATCCCACAATAGATCTATCCTTCATCGTCCAGTTTGAGGCTGAGGCCAATAACCAAACTTCTCTTTGTCCGAATCAGATTTTAGGAGTGTCTGAGTGTTTGAAAATCCTCACGATGCAGCAGAAGCAGAGATAAAGATGGACAGCCGAATGGCATGCATGAGATCCAGGTCCTCTGGGGATCTGTAGAAATACGAAGAATGAGTTGCCAAAGGGCGCACACACACACACACAAACACACACACACACACAAACACACACACACATACACACACACACACAAACACACACACACACACACACACACACTGAGCATCTGTATACATCAGGCCTTAAACTGGGTGTACAGACTAAGGGTCTAATTTGATAATTGCCTGCGCAGCATGCCTGTGCAGTGTCTAGCATAGCTCTCTGGTATGTCACACACACACACACACACACACACTTTCACCCCATTTATCTTGCTGCTTGGATCGACTCCTGTCAATTTCATCACAGTTACGCCTGCAAGCTTCACTGGAGATTTTAACTTTCTCGGTCTAACAGCTTGTAAGACCAGTCAACGAGGAGAGAGAGAGATTTGTGTGTTTTTGCGGCTGTTTTAAAGCTAAAACTGGAAAGAATTGTGAGTTAGGATGTTGGTTTGGTTCCCAACGAATGTCTCTTGATAGAAGCAGCACATTTTAATCACAAAAGACGCATAAAATCAGTAATTCTGTCGTATTTAAGTGGCCAAACAGGTTGAAAATGCAGAATTGTGAAGCTGTGGATCGTCTTTGTTGGGATCTGTCTAGTTGCTGCAAGTCGCCCATGTAGATGTTGCATTATGTAAAGACTGAAGAACAGACGTAATGGACAAAATGTCCATCCTTTGGGATTTTAATATCAATAAATAATAAAAATAACTCTTTCATCTGTCAGATGTAGCCAAACAGGTGGATTCAAAGCCAGTCAGGAATTTATGGTGACGCTTGAATTAACAGATGTGTGTGGGTCGGCAACAGCTTTCGGCCAGACTTTTCTTGGTGTTAATCTTGACATTTTTGCCGCTGCTGATGCTTTGATGTCCTCCTTCCCCTGTTGTCAAATAAACAAAACTAAACTGAGACGTGGGTGGCAGCGCTGAACGTGAGCAGAGAGGCTGCAACTGCGGACTTCTTGCATGTGTCAGAGATCCGCGCGGCCTCGTGCGGGAACCCTGCAGTCGCGTTCAAAGTCACGTTTAATCACGCGACCCCTCACGTTCAGCGTCTTCAAAGCTGTTATTGCGTTCTGCATCCTCTCGTCACCCACATGTCGTGAAGGAAGTTTGGGTTTAAATTCAGTATTTGGTTTCTCGCCCCAGTTTTTTACCCTCCTGTTACACTTGACATACAACCGCAGGAACTTAGCGTGCGGTCGAGAGTCCACGGGCAGCGTGCCTGCGTGTGCGTGTGTGCAGCCGTGTTTGCATGCATCTGTATGCGTGTGTGTGTGTGTGTGTGTGTGTGTGTGTGTTTTAGACAGCGTGTTTGTGTCTCAGCTTGTCTCCCTCGGCCAGCTGTAGAGATTACATTACAGTGTGTTTGGAAAATCACTGGAGGGTGTCTGCAGTTCACATGCCTGACAAATAAAAAAAAGAGAGAATAGTCCTCCTCACCATCTTCAGCCCTCTGGGATGAAAGTGTCACTTCACACTTGATGTATTGTTTTCTCTTTGTTGTGAGCTGGAAGGGACAGAGAGGACGCACAGCCCTTTGTTTTAGTGCGGGATTGAACTTTTTCCCAAACATAACATTCGTTTTTTTAAAAAAAGCAAAATTTTCTTTCAGATTTTGATGTGTTTTTGGGTTTGAGGTGCTTAAGACTTAAGAAAACCTGATGCTGCACCAGAAAGACTTGAAGCAACTTGATTTGTTTGACTAACCGTTGAACTATCACCTCCTCGTTCACATTTTTAGGAGCAATAATTGGTTGAAATGGTATTTTTTTTCACGGCGTAGCTCTTGGATAATGACTTGTTAGATGTCATGTGACAAAAGACTTATCGCTTATCACTCACACCACCAGAAAAAAGAAAAAAAAAAAAGCACGACTGATCTTTAGTCCGGCTGCTGATTGCAGGAATGTTTCTGATGATAATCCACACGACAAACTGATCCCCAGTCAGAGCTGCCTCTTGTCAGTCAGTGTTTGTTTAAATACCCCCTCTGAGCCGGTCTGATAGATTGCGATTGACAGGCTGAGCTGCCTACCTGCGATTGTTTGTGAACCTCCGGACAACCTGTGAGTGACGGACGGCGAGCTGTGGTTTGAATTCCTTGAATGAGGTGTGCTGGTTCGACCAATGGGGTGACAGGAGGAGCGGTGGTGGTGCTGGTGGTGGTGGTGGTGGTACAGTACTGGGGGATACAAGCAGCAGCTGCAGTGGTGATGGAGGCTGGTAAACAAATGCCCCTCAGGTTATCCATCCATCTGCCTCCATTCCTCCGTCTCTCACCTTTAACAGCACTCCTCTCTCCTTTTCTTTTTCTTTTCTTCACTCTTTTTCTCGTTTTCCCCCCAAAGTGTGAATGAGATCTTGCAGCTTTTCCCTGTCGCATATTATTGTAGCCTAATATCTTAAGTTTTGGAGTGCTGTTCAGACTAAAATGTGATTTTACAGAGGAAACGATTAATCAAATACTTAACTGGAAGATTAATCTGTAAGTAAATTATCATTATTTTCAGGCCTGTTATCCATTATTCAACAAGAGGGGGACAAAAGACTTTGATGTCAGCTATGAAGTGATGTTAGTTAAGATGCACACGAGCAGTCGGATGGTCAGAGAAGTTCTTGTTTAGCCAGATTTTGCAAAAATACTTTTATTTTAAGTTCATTTGTAGGTGAAACTAAATGTGAGCGCACCTGAAATGTCTGTCATGATCCCCGTTGCGCAAGAAAGCTGTACGTGCACACATCTACACGGTAATTACTGCAGATCAAAGTTGTAAACTGTGATGGATGTTTATAATGTACAGTTCAGGAAAGAATTCCGACCTGGAGGGTTTGTTTAAAACCCTCAGAATGATCCTTTAAATTCGTCTCCGTTTCCACATCCTGCCTCTCTTCTTTGCTTGTCTCCTCTGTCCTTGTTTCCTCTCCTTTTTTTCTCCTCGGCCCACTCTCATTCCTAGAAACCCCTGGTTTGTGATGATGAGGCCCTCCGGCTGTATTTTAAGGAGGATTAGTCTCCAGATACATGATGACCAGCCTCGACAGGAATTTCTGTACATTCTGTAGCTGCCAGCCACACTTTGACATGTGTGGCACGCACAAACACACACACACACACACACACACACAGACACACACACAGAGGTTTTTACTTGTCAATACATCTCACTCTGCAGGGCCCCCATGTACTGTTTACCGCAGGTTTATACAAGCCCTACAACACCACAAAGTAGGTAAAGAGAGATTAGATCCATCTCTCCTCATCTCCCTTGCTTATCTTCTTTCCTTCACTCCTCACACACGTTTCCTCCCCTCTGCTGCCATTTTGTCGCGCATTGCCGTGATTGTTCCAAGCCTGTAATGTTTCCTGCCGTGTTTTATTGCTAGTCTTGGGTGTCTCGAGTCTTCGGTGGCTTTGATTTACGCCCGGGTTGTACGACAGGACGAGCACGCAGCGGAGCTTCATTATGCAGCGTGTGATTCGGGAACGTGTGAGAGAAAGCCGAGCAGCCGGCGTGCTGCGGCATGTCCGTGCGTGCGTGTGTGTGTGCGGAGGTGCGTGCGTTGAAACACTCGGGTGGATGAGTGTGAATTCCCCACTCTCACACTCTGAAATACACCGTCAGGTTTAAATCAAGCCCTTTTTTTTAACTTGAGAACGTCTCATACTCTGTTTGCACTGCACCGCTGTATGCTTGTGTGTGAACATGTTCTGGTTTTCTTTCAGGCAGTTTGTGTTTTGGCAAGTGCCAGACATTTTTTTTTAGACTTTTGCATCCTTGCTTTTGCACGTTTGCATTGATGCCGCCGTTTTACAGGATGTGGCATCGAGAATTTTACATAAAAATCAAATTTTAGTCTCCACATGCCACCAAAAAGTGCTTTTCTTTTGTGCTCTTTACACCTAAATTCATGGATTTTGCTCTTAATGTGCTACACATTCCAGGGCTGCACGTGATTACTTCCATTAGCGATTAATCTGTCAGTTATTTGAAGTTTTAACAACAAATTTGGTCGTGAAAATGTCCCATAATTTCCCAGAGCACCCTGCGATGCCTTCAAAGTCAATGTTCTGTCCAACAACCCAATGACATTCACTTTGTAATGATATAAAAAAGAGAACAACAGCAAATCCTCACATTTTAGATGCTATGAATTGCTAATTTTCCCTGACAGATGACTCCTCCAAAGTCACATCTTAGTGTTTTCAATACTTATAGCTTCCCTTATGGATATCTCTCTTCCTCTGAGAGCACTTAACATGTGGTTGGTTGTATAACAGAGGTCACTGTGTGTGTGTCTGCGCCTTAAAGTTGTGAAATAGGGTCTGTGTTTCGTTTTGAAAAGACGTATTTCTGCGGCATTTCACATTTTTTTACGAGGAATTGCTTTATCATCTTTATCTCTTAGGGAGTCTTTCCATTTAAACACAACGCTACAGGCTGAGCATAGCAGTGAACGTACACAGCGCAGCGAAGTGCATCAAAAAGCAGCCATCAGTTAGCTGTTGACAGCTGCTCTTGTAGAAGATAAACTCTGTTTTTCGCTGCTGTGTTAAGGCGACGGCTGATTCATACTAGTAGCCCACAAGCTGTTTTGGATGCCCGGTCTTGTGTGGGTGGCACTTCTCACACACTGTCGAGGAAAGCTGTGAGAAAAACGGCAGTGTGTTTCTATGTGTGTGTGAGAGAGGGACAGAGTTTGCATGTGTTTCTAATGACCTTATCAGTATTTTGTGAAAGAATAAGTACGAGCAACTTCTAGTTCCACGTGTTACCCAAAGTTTTGGACTGACACTCTGCACATCATCCTTATGAAATATATAATTATCTTCCAATTGGCACAAATACTCACTGATACATGGATAGAAAGGTTCCCTGGTAGGCACAAGCCTGACTTTTTGAAATCAAGCCAACAGGGAGGCCTGTTTACCTGGCGAGAAAGACTCATCCATTTGATTTATTGCCCATTTTGCTGGAGGTGTTTATTTGGCACAGGCTTTGATAACGATTTCAAAAACATTTCTAAATTTCAGCCACGCACTTAATGTTATGACAGACCTGCCTCTTGTTTGGAATTTAAAATACAGCCCATAATAGCCAGGCAGATATTAAAACACAGTCTTTCCAAAGTAGCAGGAGCGTTTGGAACATCTGCAGGCATGTATTGGTACATCGCTCCGCCGTGAATTATCGCCGTGCAGCGATCAATCAGTGCGCGACTGCTGACGGCACGTCTTTCGAACGTGCTGCAGGAACTTGCTGCAGAGATTTGATCACATCTGATGAAATAATGTGAATGTACGAGCGTGCGCGCAAATAATTTTCATCTGTGTTTAATTAGAAGCAATGCAAGATTGGTATGTTTTCCAAATTACATCCAGAAAGTGGGAGTGGACTCATACTTGACTCCATCACAGCAGCCTGCTTACATGCCTTTTTTTCTTGCTTTTTGTTCTCTCTTTCTGTTGAAGCCATGTTGGACTCAGATACTGAAAAGCTCAAGAAGGCCAAAATGCTAAACAGATAAACCAACACACTGGACAATTTGAATGGCCAAAATGTGTCCAATCCATTTTGTAGATGTAGAGATGTTTAACTGAATAAGTGTAAATTTTGACGTGCTGGCGGTACCTCATTAGAGGCACTAGAGGAAAAGTCATTCCCACAGTCATTCGGATTAATCCTCTGGAGAACACGAATGTCTCTGCAAATCTGTCATAGTTGTTGAGATACTTCAGCCTGGACGAAAGTGGGGGACCAGCAGGCCTCAAAGCATGGCTCTAAAGAAAGATAGAAGGTCCAGTTAGTAGTTATGGTCATTGAGTGCTCTTCTTGTTATAATTTGTAGCGTGGAGCTGAAACTTTTTAGACCTTTGGGGTTCTCTGTTGAGTTAAAAAGACAGCAGTTTGTTAATACTGACCAAATAACTTGAAAAATGTAATTTTGCTGTTAGATCTGCTGTATAAAGGCCTTTGTGGAGTGACTGCAAGTGTTGGTAGGAAATGCTGCCGTGACTGATCTCATAGAATGATCCCTCAGCATGTGTCTGGCATCAGCTCATCTTGGAGAAAGGAACAAGAAAAGAGGCGGAAGGGGGAACGGGAACGCATCCATAGAAAACCAGGTTTCCGTAGAAATCCATAGATCCATAGAAAACCAGGTTTCTTTACAAAGCCGGAGCGGTGCTGGAGTCTGGCTGCAAAGATGAGGCTGCGGTGCATTCTCTCCTTTGGTCGTACTCGTCCTTCATGACCTCCTGCAGTCCTCCTCCAACCAAAAGCCAGGATCACATGCACGGTTCTGTCCAACTGCACGTTATGAATCCGTCACACATCCCTCCACCGGCACCCCTTTCTCTGTGCCCCAGATCTGTGAGGTCCGCTAGTGACCTCTTTCCCCATTCCTCATTCACAACAAAGGGGCTTCCCAAGCATGTGCACACAAACATGCAAACACAAACAGAAACTGGCGTGCAGCATTAGATCCATATTAGATGTCGGTAATTCATTCAAGTCAAACGACTTCAGAGACTTTTCAAATATTCGGTCTAGCACTTGAACTCAACCTTTTTGTCTCGTGATCCCTGATAATGAAGCAGTGTCTTCTTGTGATCCTTCATTACTGGTTACGGCTTGCTCAAAACATGAGTTTTGAGTCATTTTCCTGTCTCAGATTGATTCATTTGAAGGGATTATCTAAAAGTATTCAGTATTCCACACGAACAAGAGAAATCTATATTTCTTTCTCATTCCTTTAATCCTCCTGTGACACCTTAGATTTATTGTGGGATAAACCGCTGGTGTAGAGTGCAGGCGGCTAACTGTGTGTGAGGCTTTGTTAACTTTCTGTGTAATGGGGCTTGATCCGTGATCCTTACACCGTTTCATTGGGCTTAATTTCTTTGTTGTTTTTCGGCAACGATTCCAACTTGGATTCGCCCTGATTACAGTAAATTCCCGCGATGAAGCATAATAACAAGTTGAAACTCATCAAAACGTCTCGTTTCTCCACAACATAGCCAAACACGTGGCTGTCCAGTCATGCTATTGGCTAATGGTAGTTCAAAAATTCAAAGGAAAAGGAGCAAAGGCTAATACTTAACAGCAACAGTCAAACGGCTGCTGGAAAATATGGGGAGTTATAAGTCAGAATTGAATGTAAATAATTTGCAAAATTTACAAGAAGGACCCAATAATTAACAATTTGTTGTAGACAGCGTTTCACAAAGTTTCTCCTAATTCAGCAACTCGCAAAATTGTGTAATTTTTTAAGGGAGTTTGGGGACTTTCTGCTCGGGCAACAAAGAAATGGCCAATAATGGTTACTGCTTACTGTACTTGAGAAAACTGATTAGGAAATAAACAACTTAATGTATTGCATTTAATGACAAATTTACAAGAAGGCGTGAATGATTAAGAGTTTGCCGTTGTCGTTGTGCAAAGTTCATTAAGCATCTCTTCACTCAGCAACTCTCAAAATTATGCGATTTTTTAAGGAAGCCTGGGGATATTGCGGTTGCTAGTTCAATCATTTGAAACAGACAGTGTGTTCACAAACATCTGATGCTTTTCTTGGCAGGTAAAAGACCCCAAACACTTACTTTGCATTGCAGTGAAGTGTTTCATGTAAACTTACATAGAGGGCGTCAGTTGAGTAGGCGTTCGTGTAGACGCTGCTAAAAGGATGTGGCCACATGCGGCCCGTTCCACCTCCGAATGTGGTCTCAGTGATCAGATCTTGGTGCATTGCACACCTGTATTTAGAGCTGTCCACATGTAACCAGATCACCCAAGACGCATGTTAATACCAGGTGTAAACAGAGCATTAGATCTTCTGGTTCCTCTCTGAAAGTCTGCAGCTGACAGATGATGTTTGTGATTTTCGTTTACATTTCAGGGAAAGCCAAATACTATTTGGCTTACATGCAGTGTATTCACAGTGTAACGTGTTGGAAAAGGAAGGAATTGATTCATTCAAGATCTGGAAGCATTGTAGGTGTTTGTGAATGTATGTTTGTGGAAAGGTCGGTGGAGGGGGGGGGTGCACATGTTTAGACAGGACAAATGTTCTGGGAGTAGCGAGATAGTGAAGAACATGCTGTATGACTGAAATGATAGGGTTCCTCATCAACACGATAAATGATTTATACGCGATTTTCCCAACCGCGCTCTACACGCAGACGCACACAGTATCTGGCAGGCGGCCTCCCTCCTGCCTGGGTGGCCTCGGTGAATCCACCTACAGCAGGGAGCTTAGCTGCTGGGGCATCAAACATACGCACACATTCACACTCCCAGACACACACCTTCACTCCCACACTGCTTGTAAATCACTCAGAGTACCAATTTATTTCATCCCTCTATATGAAGTGTGTTCCTCAGTCACTCTAAACTACAGCGAAATGAGCATTAACAAATCCCCCCGAACAAAAACATTACACTGCTTATTTTTGCAGCGTGATCGAAGACATTTTAGTTGTTTGACAGCTATAAACAGTAGTTCATTTTTCATTTGGTGTTTTTATAAGGGTGCTAAATTACTTTGGGCCTTATAATTTTGGACTGCGTAACCCAGTGACCCATTTAAGAGTGCACTGTACTGCAAAGTGAAGTGCTCCTCAGCAGATCTGTGAAGCCAGTCACAAAGTCCAGATTAAAAAACGTAAAGATTTAAAGCAACCTGACACCTACTGGGTCATAGGTAAGACGCTTAGAGAAAAAAGGGGCTAATTAACTCTCTTTTTTTTTGCCTCATTCACTAAGGCTCTCACAATGCCTGAGCCTCCTTTACATCCACAATACCACCATTCACGCAGGCCCCAAGTAAAGCTAACTTATGCCTGTAACCCAACCTGTGCGGCTCATGCTAAAGCAGCCTAGCTTCTGATCTGTTAAGCTAACGCTAAAGCAGTCAGAAGCAAAGTATTCGCCTGCAATTCAATCTCGTTTAACTGCTTACACCTGAGCTGGGAAGATTTGGGATTGACTGTAAGCTTGAAGTTAGCGTGCTTTGTCCTAGCTTCTCCTAGCTTGGCTTTGGTAGCAGGAGCAAACTCCCCTTCATTTCCTCCTAAAAACGTCTCTCAGTGATTTAAAACTGAATTAATACCCACTTTAAGACTGCTCTGTCACTAGTAGGGTTGGACAATATGACAATATGCAGCCAGTTGCCAGTTTATTAGGTACACCTAGCTAAAACTAATGTGCCCTAATGCTACAATCCACATAGCACTCCTATAACATTGACACTTGACCAGATTGCAAGTCAGCTGCTCACAGTTCAGTCAGAGATTTGAGTGTGTTATGCTAGTAGGAGCTAATGTACCCTCGAGCTGCTAGCTTCAAGCAGAGAGGATGTTCTGTGATAGAAGACTTTAGACACTTCACCCTCTTCTGTCCTTCTTCTTGAACCTGAACCTGACCTGTACTCGCATCCGTCAGACCTGATCCGACTAAACCCAACTGTTATTGCCAATTTTGAGACCCAAACCAAGACCCCCGAGGCTACATTTTTCATTTAATGTGACTGTTAGCTCGCTGGGCTAATGCAACATGCTGGCTGGACTCTTCCTCCTGTGTCTTCCTCTCTTACAACCGGGCACTTGGTATCGACTTACAACACATGACAGACATAGAGGCCGACCGAGCTGTATTACTCCCGCTCCTTCCCCTCTTTATTCTTTTCCTTTCTTCTTCTATCTTTTGTGGCGATCTTGCAGTTTGTACTTTTCCAATGTCCTGTGAAGAAGTGAACGTCACGTCATGTTTTTTTTGCCACTATCATGCCAGAACCATCATCTTTACACCCCCCGGTCCACCCTGATCTTACGCACCTTTCCCACAGTTGGGTTATCTTCTCGCTGGGTTGTGTTTTTCAGTGTCTTCCTTAAAAAATAAGCCTTTGTGTAAGTGGAGTAGTGGGCTCGCTCTCCAGCCACCAGCAGGCCTCTGACCTACAAAGTCACCGGGTTTTAACTGTTCCCCAGGGGCCCCTTAAGCCCTTCACATGGAGCAAAGTGGTGTCTGGGGGTGCTCTGTTTAAAACCTCAAAGAGTACCACAGGCTGCCTGTGTGTGTGCGAGAAAGACAATGTGTTTGGGTATGTGTGTGGCCTCCGGTCCAGTAAAAACCTGCAACAGGTTACAATCCATCTCACTTCGTTTGTGTCGACGCGCCGCTGCTCCTTCAGATAGGAACCCATCCGTCCTGTTGTGAATGCATGCATGTGTGTGTGTGTGTGAGAGAGAGAGGGAGTGTGTGGGACCCCCTGTGGAGTGGAGAAGATGAGCAGCGCATTGTGATGTGGTGTTTTTACCGTAGCTAAGGGGAGAATGGCATTACCATTCAAAAGGCCTGCTGTCGCGGTTGGAGGGGGTTTAACAGGGTCCTCTGCTCCTCTGTTATGAGCCGATTCTCAGCTGCTTTTACACACCATGATGTGTGTGTATGTGTGTGTGTGTTCGTATATTTTTAGTTTATTTATAGTGCAGTACCAAGAGGCTCTGCACACTTTACAGGTTAAATATATTATAATCAGACACATAAATACATGCATTCATTACAGTCAGTTAAAAGCCGTTCATGTCTGTGCAGCAGAGGCAGGGCTGGATATCATTTAAACATTTTTATACAGCTGTGTTGCCCATATGACACCTGACACCATACTAAAATAATAGTTTTCTTTGATTTAAATATACAAATATTTTCCTGTTTAAAATATTATTTATATCCTGGAACTGTCAGATCACAGAATAAGTGAAGAAGACGGAAAAGAGGTTTCATACTCGGCCCTGTTAGTGGAAAGCTAGTTCCAAGATGTCAGCATGGATTTTGAACGTGATGCATTTTAAGGTTCCCAAAAAGAAGCAACAGGTCTGGATTTTGACATATTGTCTAAGATTAGACTGAGATGTTCAGGTAGAAATATCTGTAGAAAGAGAAAAGGTATATCTGTGAATGTTGTGTGTAAACATCTCTTTCACTTGTCCGGAGCAAAGCTGCCCGCTGGGGTCAAAGGTCACCCTCAGCTCCTGCATGGCCTTTATGCAGCGACCTAGCATTGTGTGTCTCCCTCGCTGTCTATTTCTCACACACACACACGCACATAGAAGAAAACCTCACTTGTCTCTTCGATCAAAGGGTCATCACCTTCTTTGCGGCGAGTCCTGTCGACTGGAAGAAAGGCAGCGATGGAAGAAGAAGTGAAAGATGCTCGAGCTAGAGCAGGAAATAGACTGAAACAACGGGAGAGTCAGGAATAGAAAGAGGGGCAGAAGGACAGACAAAAAAGATATAAAGAGACGGACGGTCGTATATCTGTCAGTGTCTTTAGCTGCAAAGGTCATGGACTGATTCACACACACACACACACACACACACACACACACACACACACACCGAGCTGATGTCGGTGTGCTGAGTAACTTTCATTCGTCTTCAAAAAGGCTGCAGAGCTCACTGCTGTGTGTGTGTGTGTGTGTGTGTGTGTGTGTGTGCGTGTGTGTGTGTGTGTGTGTGTGTGTGTGTGTGCATTCATGGGCGACTGAGTCAATAGCCTCACATCAACTCAATTTATTGACTTTTTTGCATCACTATGAAAAGCCGTAAATTACCGGGGCGATCCTCAGCAGCTCCCCTCCCTCTTTCTTCTCTTTCTCCCCCTCTCCTCCTCCCCCGCTGTCTGTCTGTCTGTCTGTCTGTCTGTCTTTCCTTTCTCTCGCTGTCTCTCTGTCTTTCTTTCTTCATCTGTCTGTGTCGAGGCTCATTCGGAGGGCTCTCACAGGATGATAAAAGGGTCAAAATTAAAGCGAGGGGAGGAGGGATGGAAAGAGGCCGGGCGGGAGAAAGTGATGGGAGTTAGAGGGCAAATGTACAGGTGCTCATCCAAAATCATTTTGATTTCCACGTTTCATCAGCTGTGGCAGCAATTTTTAAAACCAAATATGCAGTTTATGGCCAAAATTGCCAAAAAATTTGCTTCTCAAATGTAAGAACTTGTCTAATAACACCATAGACTGTGTATATTCTAATTCTGGTACATTGAAGATGGTCATATTGGGCTTTATGAAATTCATTTACATATTAATAATGACAACAGTTGTCAGAGTTGCAGACACACTAAGCGCACTTTAGTTAGCAAGTTATAATCCGGAAGATTTCACTTGTGGCTGATCGGACAGGTGTCGTTACAACTGCAGCAAACGCTCCTGGAGCAGAAATCCTGCTGTGTCTGTTTACAGTGCAGCCAAACAAACTCAGGCTTGTTTAAATAAAGAAGTGGGTCAGTGAGCAGTTGCGATATTTAATGCTGAACTTGGTGCGGGCAGAGCATTTAAACTGATCCGCTGCTGCATTAGCGGTAAGTTAATACCGCTCTGATGTGAGGGTTGCAGCAGTATGAGGATTGTTAGTATGCTTACATTTGCTGACCTACAGTATTGAATACTGTATTATACTGTGTTAGTCTTATTGAATACCTGTTCCAACCCTAGATACAACTATAGGAGAACGAACAGTAAAGAATGAAGCCGATATTAACTAGCAGTGAGCAATTTGAATCCTTTACTGTAGGTGTATGTACAATGTAGGTAACTTTTTAAACATTCAGCATCACCTGTACAGTCTGTGAAGCCTCATCAGTCCATTAGCTTTATAGAGACATATAATAATTCATGTCACATGGTGCAGCATTGTTTGTATTAAATTCTGGAATTACAGTAAAAAATTTGTCTTCTTTTCCACTGTCTCATCACCTTTCCTCATCCTCCATCTTTAAAGATGTCCAACAGTCTCCTATCCTTGTTCCCGTACCCCCCGCCTCCTTTTCGTCCTCCTCACCTCATCTCACCTCACTTCTCCTCTCCTTCTCCCTTTCGAACTCCTTCTATCTGCCTCCTCAATCTCAGACCTGCAGGCCGTTCAGATGTACTGACGCGTTAAACACATTTCATCCAAAAGCGCTAAACTGATCTGATGTGGCCATGGCGCTCTCAGAGTGTGTGCATGTGTGTGTGTGTTTGTGTGTGTTCAGAGACCTACACATCATTTACCTATCACCTGTTCCAGGTAATTAAGATCATTTCAACAGATGTCTCCCATTGGAGTGAGAGAGTGTAATTATGGAGGTATTTACAGAGAAGAGAGACTGTGTTTGTGAGACACACACACACACACACACAGACACACACACACACACGCACACACAAGCTTGACTGATTGACAGTAGTTGAGTTGACAGTCAGAACTGGTGTTCATGTCAATTCCTGTGAGAGTTACTGCACAACATGCTCCTGTTTGTGAAGCCTCGGGTCAAAACAACAAGCAAAAAATGTTTAAATGTTGTATTGAGACCTTTCAAAAATGCACAAACACTGGAACATTATGTTTTATTTGGAGCATATTGGCTCTTTATTAGTCATTATCAAGCACCATACACATATGGTTGCATGCGTGTGGCGGTTTGAACCAGCCGAGGATAGTCTTGCAACTTTGATGCTTCACCAACTTTTTAACATTGCACAATTCAATCGAGCCATCCTGGCACCACTGTGGTGTTTTCCAGCCTGCTTTGGAAACACAAACCTGTCTGTGGCACAGAGCAGAGCATCAAACGGCTCTGTTGTTTTTCCGTTTGCCAAAAATGCCGTTTCACACCCTTTCAGACCACTATTATTACCATATCTGTGTACAAAAAGATGGAAAAGATAGAGCAAAAGTCATTTAGTTTTGATGCTCTTCACATTGATTTATGTTCGTTCGGCTTCCCAGAACAGCTTGGATGCTGCTTTCAAGCCTGCTACAGGAGAGAAAACCCTGCAGTCGTCATGTCAGATCTGGTAGTAAAATGTTCTTTCTCTGCTTTTGCAGTAGTAAACCTTGCTGCGTGACAACACATTTGCTTGACCTGAGACGATTGACAGCACTGCTAATACGCCCTGAAAGTGAAATTGTGGTTGACCTCGTCAGCATGTATGAAGTTTTCGCTCCAGCAGCTGATGAAGAAACTGTAAATCTCTACATGCTACAGTACGCTCTGTTAGGGAAGTTTGCCTCAGAACATTAATGCTGACTGTGTGCATGTGTTTCCTCCATGTGCATGCATTGTGCATGTGCGGTGATTAACTGGAAATGTAAATGGAACGACGGTAAAAGTGTACAAAGATACACAAACACATGCTCATACACTCTCTCCTAAATACACACAAATGCCCTGGTTCAAATGTACGCACGCACCTCACAGCATTGAATTGCAGTGGCGCAGAACCGCGAGTGGAAAGACGTGAAGGTGTTAGCGGCACACGCAACCAGCCAGCTGCTTGGCCTGATGCAGACATGTCCATGCAGCACTCCCTCAGCGATGCTTAGCGATTAAGTGCTCGAAGATCCCAGTCCCGAGCGCTGCTTGCAAATATCACCTTGTGTTTGTTTTAACCTGCCTGGAGTTCCAGGTGGTCACGGTTAAGTGCGCCAGGGCGATTCAGGTACTGCCAGTTGAGTTGTCAATCACAGAAAAAGCACACTGAAGTGACTTTTCAGTGCCTTTCTCTGATCGTGGGGTTGTTTACTGTGGCGCCAACGTAACATGGAACACACTGTCGAAGGTATTTGCAGATGACCCAGGTCTGGCCCGCGTACCTGCAAGCCAACATGGAACAATGCTCATATGTGCAAAGGTTGTCGTACAGAAAAACACACACATAATAGGTTTGGACAGACAGGAAATTTTAAAGGCAAATGCATCACATTCCTACTTTGATTGGACGATGCATGAGACACATGTGTACACACAGACAGGAAATTTACTGTATGTGTCCTGAATTCCCATTTTTATAGGTATAAGGCTAAAAGAAACACACAGATGCACCTGCATAAAGAAATGTCCAGGTGAACATCAAGGACAGGCAGAACGTGACCTCAGTCTCTGCTGTACGGTTTGTTGTCGTTGGCTTCGTATCGGTGTGGAGACGCTGGCGTGCATCAGGGATTTTATCCAGTGACTGAAACCACGAAACCTTTCGCACTGATAATATCCTGTCATCTTTGTTTTCACCTGCTTCCTGAATTGCACAAATGAAACATTCATATCAGTCATGGCGAAAGCAAAATGACACCTCGCTGGAGCTTCTTAGTGCCGAGGTGCACCTCAAACAAAATAACTGGTCGGTGCTTGCATGTTCATGGACACTGCAGGGCCAATAAACACATACATAGTCCCTGCATGTCAACAATTTGAGGGCTTTTATGCAGGAAATATTTGTTTAATCGATGGATGTTAATGGACGGCAATTGGTCGCTCCACCACTTTGGCCCAGGGTGAAATATAATCTCAGTAAAAGGTGCGTCAGATGATTTCAATGCATTTCCTCCCTCACTTGCAAAGTTTTTAAAGTTTTAAAAAGTTGTAAATCCTGCAATTTTTCCATTTTTTTTTTTGGTGTTGACCAGCCAACAGTCTTCTAGGGGCCTTTGCTTGGTTAAATTTATGCATCTGAAGCAGTACTTGGTTAAAGTTGGGGAAAGATCATGGCCTCTACGTTCTTATACAGCAGATGTTTTCCAGTAAAAAGCAAAATAACCAACAGGTTTGCATCAGCAGTAATAGATACGTAATCTTAATACCCTGCAAAACAAGGAAGAACGCCTAATGGAGATGATTTTTTTCAGTGTAGTATAAACTAGATAATAACTTGTTTGCACAGCTTCTGATGTCAAGACAAAGATGGTGTTTCTTTATTTTTTCATTTTGTTGACTTTGAGGCCCGTAGTCCCTGGAATTCCAAGATCTCCAGATAAGAAAACTGATCCATTCTAGACCGCAGGACCTCCTTCGCTGTCCCTTTGGATTCCTCAGATTCCCAGATTTGCAAATGCTCCTGAAAGAGGTCTCCCCGGACCATTAAGCCCAGTGATCCAGGCCCCCCTGCAGCCGACAACACGACATTCCTGCCCTCCGCGGTTCACTCTGATCCACTTCACTGTAAACCCGTTTCTCCCCGGTATCATTCCTCACGTGAGGCCGTCCTCCCTCTGGTTCAGGGAGTTGTAGGAAGGGATGAAGGTGAAGGACGGAGACGGAGGAGTGTTTTGTTGTAATGACGCCAGAACTTTGACTTTGATACCTCCGGCTTTTTATCGTCTCTTTTTAGCTATTTTTGGATTTTTCCCCAGTTTTTCTAAAGAATTTCGGAGGACTGGGAGTTTGTTCAGGGTGTGATGGACGATGATGTTGCATGTTGTCAGGTGTTTGATTACGTTTGGCACAGTGGGCGTATACTTGATACTTCCTTTAGAGTTGGCACTGAAAAGGAATGTAATTGACAGAAATGAAATTTTCGGAAACATTTTTCGCTCAGTGCCTCTCAGACTGAGAGCCTTTTTAATGTCGTGTCAATGAAAGTTGAATTGAATCAGTTTTTTGTCATTTTTATATCACCAGGCATGTTGACATAAGATTGAAAGAGGCAAAGAAACTAAGTACTTTCAAGACCGGCTTTTCCTTTGCAAAACTGCTTCAAGACCTTAACTCGTTTTCTAAAGCTCCTACAAACTTTCAAGGATTTGCAAGGCCAGTCCAAGGAATAATTGGAATTAATGTCAGAGACGCAAAGAAAGCAAGAGATGGATGGAGTGAGTGAGGCCATCATCTTGTTTGCTTCAAAGGGAAAGTGTGGCAGGAAAAGCAGCTGTGTGTTTGGGTCTGCACACACACACACACACACACTCCTTCCACACACCCTCGCAGTGCTGAGGGACAGCTATGTACGTCTCTTGTCCTGTCATGTAACTCATGAGGAGATAGAGGCGACACGCAAGGTAGAGGAATGTATGTCACACACATTCTCACACACACTCGGCAGCAGGTGAGGTGATGAGTGGCGTATAGTCTGAGTACTGAGTTTGAAGGTATGAAAGGCCGTTCTGTATATCAGATATTTTAACGGAGTCATTTGACAGGATGTTAATCACATTTGCAGTTGACAGCTGGACGTTTTTCTGAGGTTTTCAAAGTCGTATTTTACAGAACGTAAACACAGTGACACACCTTCTTTCCTTTGTCCCTCCTGATGTTTTATTAGTGTTTTTATGGTCGTTTTTTTTTACTCTCATGACCTCCACGGCCTTGTTTTGTTCCATCACTGTCCAGACGCGCTAATGTCAGGCTGAGAGACTTAATGGCTGATGAAATAGCAGAAAGACAAATGTGTCTGGACCTGGGCTGCTCGCAGCTCAGCCATTCACATCAGTCATTTTAAACACGGTGTCGGACAAGTGCAGTACCTGCTCACACACCTGGTTTGGGGCTGTCCTTCACTTCCTGGGTCCCATCATCCATTCGTCTTCGTCTTTAGGGGCATCTTCGCTCCCCTCACCTTCGACCTCACGAGAGGAGGGAACATCTGGAGAGGAGTCATTTGGCTTCTCATCCACATGATTGATTTTGTCGAACCTTGCTAGCTTGTCGCCACTGTCTGTCGGTTGCATACGGAGTAGAAGCTAGTTTTAGCATAGTAGCATCAGCCCAAACAGCTGACAATGGCCTGATTCTGAATTGCTGCATTCATCTCGTCCGTGCCTGTTGCCACATTTCTGTTTTTGCAAAACTCATCTTAACACATCTTAGACCAATTAGAATCTCTCTTTTCTTGCATAGTTATTATGTATTTTTTCCACTTTTCTGCTGTACTTTGTTTCCACGTTGGTGCTTTTTTCCATAAATATGCTGTTAGCATGGAGATAAATGCAGGACAATGCATTCATGTGGCTAAAACAACTCCTCGTGCACAGTACATTTAAAACTAGGCCGCTGTCACGGCTACATTTGCACACACATTTCTCCTACTTTCCCACACTGCTGAACAGGTGCTTTGTGTGATTTCATCATGGCTTAGCTTCATCCAGAACAATAAATTCAAGATATCATCAGTCAATGTTAGTTGAAATTGAACTTGTGCAATAGTTAAGTCGCATGTGCTTTCTAAATAAGGGATTATAATGTTTTATTTCGTCCAAATCTTTCCCAACACAGCATTCAGACATAACAGTGACTTTGATTCTTTGCTGTGGTGACATGCATTGAGTATTTCTGATGAATGAGAATCACCTGCGTTGAACAGAAGGTCCACAGAAGACCCTGTGAATATTCCTCTGGAAGAATAAACTAGCAGATAAAGAAACTGCGGAGCTGACATGCGTTTGTTTTTGGATGCGAATGACCGAGAGTGAAAGTAAATCGGATAAAGAGATTCCTTGGATGAATATGAGGGCAGTATCTCGATCTAAGACACATAAACAAAAACAGTGGAGAGACAGTTCTAACGGAGGTTTGCCGCCGTGTGATTGTTAGTGATTATAAGGTGAGAAACTGGGCTATATTTAGACCTGAACTTCATTGCACTTAAATCAGCATGTCTCTCTCCTTACATCCCATAGTTAGAGTCTAATATGTGCAAATATACACTGGCAGAGTTTCAGACTGCGATGGCTCAGGCGTGTTTTTGAATTTGATCTTCTACAAAGTCTTCTGGATTTAGACTACAGGAATACGTCTGATTTAACACACACGTTTGGTGAAAATGTGACATTAAACAGATGACATAACCCCGAAACTTTCCTGTAAGCTGTTCCTGGTTTTAATAAATACATCTATGGTGTTATTAAGTCTGGCCTTTAACTTAATCTCACATCTTTTCTAAATCCCTCATGATCTGATCCACAGCCTCCTAACCTTTAATAAGCAGCTTAAATACAGTATGTGATGGCCAAAAAACCAGGTGGGATTGTCCCAAAAGAGCATGTATCAGCATCTTAAAACAGATTGCCCAGTCAAGTGCACCCCGCTGTCATGCCAGATATGTGTTGTTCGTCTGGTTGCCGGGGCGACTTGTCTTCTCGCCAGGTCTGTTTGGTAACATCCTCCTCCTGCTCGTCTTACGTTCCAGATTCTCCCGAGTTAATGCAGCAGAGGGGTATTTGTGGAAGATGATTTCATAAGTTAATGACTGGTAGCGCGCACACACACACACACACATACATGTTCTGCCTTGTTGTAGCTCAGTGTATGGACCAGTGATTGTCAAAGTAGGGTTCAGGAGCTAATGTGAGGTCATTTGATAAGCAGATGAGGTCAGAGGATCTGTCTGTGATGGGAAGAGTAGTAAAAGTAGCGGTATAAAAACGCTTAAAAAGTACTTATTTTGCAGAAAGTAGCAGAAATTCAAGTAAAGGTACGTCAGAGTTGTACTAAAATCAAATACTTGAGTATTTGAGTCCTGTAAATGTATTTAGATTTTCAATTAAAACATACAACTGCACATTATGAGTTTCTCGCAGGACTGCAGCCCCTCAAACTGGGGGTCTGATGATACATTCAGTTGCTGCAGTACTTTTCTGATCTTGCTGTCTACTTTTGATTCACCTCATCTCTCATCAGCAAAGCCACATTAATCCCATCTAAAAACCCATCTCTGTAATTACAACGATTGCAATCGCAAATCTGTTGACAACTTCTAATTACCGCTCCAGGAAACCTTTAACGTGTTTACCATTTTGTAATAACTTTAGCTCTGTCGTGTTTAAATATCGAGCCCTTTATGCAGCGTGTAGACATCTCATTTATCAGGAGCTCATTCGCCTTCCAAGCGCAATGCAGTGTTTCCCAACTTTTGCCAAACTATCCTAAATATCTCTTAGCAGATGCCTGTGCTCCTCTCATGGATACTGCCGACTGAGACGCGGTATGTGGTGGGATGTTCAGCGCGATATATGGCCTCCACTGGCTCCATGCACTCAATATAGAGGCTGTTCAATTACACATGGTACATGTGAGAAATAGTTGGGTGCTGCTTGCATTGCGGTGCACCTAGATACCAAAAGGGGACGATGGTAAATCCTGGTCATATAAAGGAGGAGCTGACAGGATGCAGACAGCTAAAAATCACTGTTAGGACACATTTATGCATGCTAACGGGCATGGAGGCATTGGTGGGGATTTATTTTAGCAACTGTTCATGATAACGTGTAGGAATGTGTTCTGGTGCAGAGAGCATTCTGACCCTCAGCATTGGCTCGCAGGCTTAAAAGATAGGATCCACACTTTGCGTTGAGGTTCATAACGTTGGAGGACATGGCTGTGCTGATTCACAGGTTTTCATGTTCTTTGTGTTCACGTTGCGTGCAAGCATACATCGTTTTTCTCTGCCTGTTCCAGTACATATTGGCAAACCCTCATTTTGCTTCAACACGCCAAACCTCCCAACCTTTCCCCGGTTAAAAAAAATCAGCCCCAAGTCCAAACCCTGCCATGATTCCTATTATTGTGAACATTACTGCAGGCGAGCCGTTGTCTACGGTATCCAGATTGATGTTTTTTTAATAATAGAAGTATGTCAACACAGTCTAGCCTCCAGGTATCGGAGACATTTCCCCACTGCTTCTCCTGTCTGTGTCAGAGGCTGCTGGGGTTACTCCAGCTCTGTTGTAGCATGCTAAAATATGCATGCAAACTCTGGTGTGCGTGGATTTCTCTCCTTTTTGCATCACTCAGATTAAGGGTTATTTGTTGCTAAGTCATTTCTGACTTTGTTTCGACTGGTAGAATGAGCCATTTGAGTGACATTTCTTCCTGTAAGGCACAGGAAGACCTGCAGTACGATCACAACCAGCAGCTGTAGCATCAAAGGCTGTGTTCATTTAAGCGAGGATACATTTAATGATAAATGTCTGGAATTGTTGTGAGATGCAGAAATTCCTGTCTGCAGTTTCCTTGTTGTCTGAAGGCAATAAGAGTAAGACATGCAGAGAGTTTCCTCCCAACATGATTTTTTCTAAAGGACAATTCCTAAAGAAGAGTTTTAGTGCAAAATAAGCTGTGCAAAGATGAGCTTTTCTTTGAAATAAGATGTGTTTTGTTCCCAAAATTTAAAAAAAATAGGCACAAAAAGTAATTTTTACTTCTGACATGATTGACACAAAGCAGTTTTCCAAAGTTTCATCTGCAAAAACAATTTGATTCCTTCAAATGTAACAGGAACAAAGCAGTTTCATTCCAAAATAAGACATGTTAAAGGAGTTTTGGTCTGAAATAAGATGCACAAAGCAGTTTCCTTCTGTAATAGCACAAACAAAGAAGAAATGTGACGCTCAAACATCAGTTTCACCTCAAAATATTACAATCTGCAATTTTATCATAACATGCAGAAAGCAGTTTTAATGCAAAATAAATCCCAAGAAGAAGAGTGTGCTTAAGTCATCCGATGTTAAGGAGCTTTCAGTAGCATGAGTGACTCCATTAGCAGTGTTTTTGGCCTCTGCTGAACCCTTAACCTGAACCCCCCTTTATTCATTGAGCTGTAAACCCAAGATGACAGATGTTCAGGCAAAAGAACTGCAGTGTTTAAGGTGGTCTTTGCGTTAGTTCTTTAATCCGCAACTTCCTCTCCCATTGTCAGCCTCACCACCTTAAAGTTGAAGTGAGCAGCCACAGGAAGGAGCTGCACCGACTCTTTAAACCGCCTTAAACGATGTCACCTACAGTGCTTTACTTTCATCATAGTTAACCACAACCGCCGCTTCCGTTTCGATTCCTCCTAAGAGCTGCTTGTTCGCCCGTGTTGACGGTCTCAGACGTACACGTAAATACTTTCATCGCCTGAGGACCCCCAACACTACAGAAAGGCATTTTCCGACTCCTCTCTCATTATTTTGTGTGTGTGTCTGTGTGTGTGCGTGTCCTGACTCCACAGTCTCTCAGGTGGGAGTCGACAGCTTTATGATTTAGTAGAGAGACCTTCGAGTGGGATAGAGAAAGAAAAGCTCACATCCTCCTCCTCCTCTCCTCCTCTCCTCCTCTCCTCCTCTCCTCCCCTGACTGTCCGTCATGTGAAATGATCGCCCGCTGCTTTCTTTCTTAGTCCATCGTCTAAAATCTCCCATTTCTCTTCTTCTTCTGTGCAAACTTTACCAAGTAGCTGCGCTGCATGTCCGATTTTATACCAGGTTGGCTCCACATCTCCACACGATGGTCCACCTTTCAGAAAAACATAGTCACATGAATACAGGTTATAACACAAAGACAGACACAAAATGTGGACCATGAAACTGAACAATAACACAATCTAACCCAAATTCAACAACAACAAAAAAAGTAAAATTCAATTATAAGCTGTCATCTTGCTCTTATTGTTATTAACTTTATATTAAAGTATTGACTCATCAGAAGGGATTTTAGTCACATTTTGTCACCTCTGGGCTTCCGTACTTTATTATATAGGCTGAAATAAGGTGAACTACAGAGTTTAAATAGTACAAATAATTGAGCTCCCTCTCTGTCTGGCTCGTCCTTCAGCGTTCCTGAATCTGAACTCCCCCCGCCTCCTCCTCCTCCTTTCTGCCTGTCCCATTCACAGCTTCAGGCTGTATTTTACTGGTTCCCATCAAAGTCTAATGGTCTGTAGGTAACTCTGTTGTTCTCTCACCAACCCTGGCCTCTCCTCTGTCTCGCTCTCCCACACACACACACACACACACACACAAACGTGCAGCCCATGCCTGACTGTGTGTTCAGGAGAGGAGAAAGAGGTGGATCAGATCACAAAAGAAGGAGCGTCAGGGTGATATTTTAACCTCACCATGCTGCTTTAAGAGCTGCTGAAAAGCTGATTGACTGGAGAGGAGAGGAGGGGAGGGAGCGGCGTCCATAGCATAGCGCGGCTGGGAGTTTTTTTCTGCCTGCAGGCTACTTATATGTGGACATACTCGAACCCGGCTTGTGTTTGTGCGGCTCTTCATTCCCACACATACCTCATTACACTGCTTGTTCTTCTTCAGTGAACGAGACAAATTTCAACCTTTAAGGTGCAGAAAACAGTTTCCAGCTGGTTTTCCTTTTGTGCAACACGTCTGGTTGTTGCTTTCTAACCACACTTGGCCACACAGCTTGCGGTTTGTTGTCATATCACTCAATCTTTCATTAGATATGGAAGCTTTATAATGTTTAAAAGCTTTAAGTCAACATTGTGGGAAATATATTTGTGTTTTTTTAGCCTGCTTGCTGTTTCCCCCTGTGTTAATGCTAAGCTAAGCTAATGGCCTTCCCATCGCAGCTTTGTGCTCGAGATCTCATCTGAGTCTCAGAAATGAAGCACATTTCCCAAAATGTATGTGAAATTGTACTTTAAGTAGTATGGAATCTAATTTAAAGACACTTTCTTTGATTTTGTTTACTTACTTCTTTTTTAAGGTGTTTATTCTATTAAACTTTATTGTCTAAAACATGAAAAAACTGTACAATCATCAGGCGTCAGTACAGTCTTTGATAGTCATTGCAAATCCAAATTGACTGCAAATCACAGCACTGCTGCGAGAGCCATTATGCAGTGTGCTACTCCTTCTTAATGTCCACTGCCAGTTTGACTTAAGACCCAGAGAAATAATATTTACAGTTCTTATCCCGAGTATTTAGATATGAAAATCCCTGTTTTCTATTTCTGTCAGATGGCAAAATGTGTGTCAGGGTGTATCGTGTGCTCACTGTGTTTCACGTGACGTTTAAGGTCCCATTTCTGGCTGCGACTGTTACAGAAAGTTAGCAAAAATATTTAGAAATTCCTCTTCTTGGGCCTAAATACTGCAAATAAGAAGTTCTACAAACTCATTCAGTAAAAAGCTCAAAAATTGAGCCGGCATGCTGTCAAGTTTGTGAAATCTCAAGGTCTTCTTCAAGGGTCCTTGAGAGTGCTGGACAAATTGTAGCAGCTTTTTTCTGTTCAGTGTTGTGCTGTGTCTAACGCCTTTTTCAAGACTGCACCCTGGGTTTTGGGAGTCCTTACCATTTATGGACATTCCAGTGTCCTCCAGGACGGCCTTGACAAACATCAGACTGACGAGACTCCCTCAGAACTCGATGACAAATTCTGCTGTTTTAATGTATTTAATTGGTTTTATAGAATTTTGGAGGATGAATCTGCACAAAAATAAGTAGTTCAGAAAGAGCTTAGAGAACACTTCACATGTGTTTTCCATTTAAGGACATCACGCTGTGCTGCACGTCTGTTAACATTACAGCTCTCATCATATCAGAGGGTTCACTGGACCCTGCGTTGGAGGGCTTGTGGGAGAGAAGCTCTAAAAATCTATATGAAATGCTCAACCAAAAAGTGGCTGCAAGTTCCTCATTTTAAATAAATATATCACATTTAGAAATACTGAAACAACCTTTTTGTCATTCTGTGGTATTTTCTGAAGCTGTTAAAGCCTCTAAAATAACATCCAGACAGACAAGGTGATGAAAAGATCCAGATAAAGAGATATGATGAAATTTCTTCATTAAAAAAAAAAGTAGAGCAAAACATCTGGAAGGAAATGGAAAATGACGTCTGTCGGAAATTGCCCAAAACAACGATTAAACGCTGACTGATAGACAAGAAAATTGGGTTCTAAAATTAAAAATATGTCACTGAAAGTTGCCACTTAAGCTAATAGGAGATAATTAATGCTTGTGAACACTTGCGAGGTCGTACAGTAGATACAGATACAGAGGATATATAAGACCTTTCAGCATGGAGGCCGGCTGTTTGCAGAGTTTTTCCTTCAGGTTCAAAACGCCTCCATGCTGCTGAAGTGTCTTTGACCTCCAGCCTCCTTGCAGAGCCAAAAAATGAATCATATCAATCATATCACCATCATCCATCCGGTTTTACTCCACGACGAGACTGACCCCACCCGTCTGGTCCTCCAAGCAGGTTAAAACAAACACTGAAAATTCTTTAAAGACTCCTCCATGCTGCAGCCGAGTCAGTTAGTCACCATAATAAGTGAGATTTAATGGACTGGAGCTGCTGCCGTTAGTTAGTCAGGAGGCTAAAAGTGAAATTTATTGGAGTGAACAATTCCTGTGGTCTTATTACACCGCCGCAGGCTCTCCCAGGTGTGTGTGTTTGGGGTCAGCAAGTGGAATTTCAGCTCTGTTTGCGATCGGACGACGGGGGGACAGGATGCACTCCCTGAATCCTCCCTCACGTCGCCCCCTGCGGTCAAAAAGGTGCACTGGAAGGTCGGGGTCATCTGGCCTGGATTCGGCATTTTGTCTCTCTCCCCAACACACCTCTTTCTTCTGGAAAAGGAAAAGACACACACCCAGCGATGAATCAGAGGTTTAACTCTTGTGGTTTCGATGCATCCGTCTGACTGCACGGTAGCCACATGAGCAGACTGCGGTGACGGTGAAATGCACGCTCTGTTATTTATGTGGGCTCCAGCGTTTGCACAGGCAGCTCCACTTCAATCAGCTGAAAAGCCAGACGACACAAGAGGTAGATGCAGCTGATGGACGGACGGGGAATGACTCAGCAGAGGAGAATTTCCGTCTGTCTCATAAATCCCCCAAATCCACTGATCTGATCTGTTTGGAGGCAGGAGAAGAAGTCTAGATGATGGTTGGAGCGGTGTCTGAGGGCGGAGGTGAACTTAAGCCACAACTAACGGCTAATCAGGCTTGTGGTTGGCGCTGTTTTGCCAGCGTGACCTGACTCACTGAAGAATTAAAGAAGCTGAGGTCGGAGGAAATTGAGCGATAAGTGGAGTGAGAGGTTACGTTTCAATAATATATATAAGTAGGAATTTATTTAACTCAAGTCCTTAACTTGTACTTTTCTTTAAAATTAATTAAAATTTGTAAAAAAAAAAAAAAAAAATTGTGTTCAATTCTATTTTATAGCTTTTATAGCCATTAAGCTTTAGCTTGAAGCACAAAGCTGTCGTGAAAGGACCAAATAAAATCCTGCATGCTGATAAAATTCATGAATTTCACCTCATGAATATAATTAATATCATTAGGTTTTGAGCTTTTAACTGCATCTCGTGGTCTTTATTAGTGTTTGAGGGGTCACTGCGCCTGGACAAGAAATACTTAACCTCCTTTAAACCACAAATTAATCAGTGAGCTTTAAAAGTGCTGGTAGGTGGGTTTTGTCGCCTTTGGATAGCCAGACTAGTTGTTTCCCCCTGTTACCACTGTTTGTGCTAAGCTAAGCTAACGCTCACCTGGCCAGTTTCCCAAAATGTCGAACTGTTCCTTCAAAGTGTTCAATTACAGTCCGGTTGACGTAGTAAAGTCAAAAACGGGATAAAAGGAAAAGGACCGAACTCGTGTCTCTGTGTTTTCTTTCGGGCTTCAGGTGTGGAATTCAGCAGCACGCTCACATGGGAAGCATCAAACACACACACACTGACGGATTTGTGCAGTACATGCCCTTCAAATCCACGAATATACACCATAAATTACAGAAGTCTATTCAGGGACACATACCTGCGATGCATCGTCCTCCTTGAGCACACACAGATACACACAATCACACACACACACACACACACACACACACACACACACACTCGGGTGAAATCTGTGTCCAAATTTCGCCAACCCTCTATTCACACCACCTCGACAAGGGGGAAAAAAGCAGAGGAGAGAAGTTGCACCTCTGCTAGCGAGACTTCCGTTGCTAAAAATAGGTCCTGGTTGGCAGCAGCGGTTGGCAATGCGAGGCGTCGTCTGTCAGGGCGGCGGGATACGGTGAGGTAACCTGAGGTGCACGCTGGCTCCGTGATGCTGCAGCGTTTTAAGAGGATGAGTTTTCTTTCAGTCTTTTAGGCCTCTTAAAACGGCTGTTTGCAAGTTAATTTTGGACTTCTTTACTACTTGTCTGTGTTTTTATAGTTCCTGCGGGTGCCTAGATGACACGTGATAGAAAAGATTCAAGTGATCTGATCTGAAACATCACCTTTAAATGTCAGTTTCGCAGTTTGAAAGTTGCCACTTCTTAATTGGCCGATCGAAGAGGATGTGATGTCATGTGACGGCAGAGAGAAGGTGAAGGAATATGAGAAGATCAACACCACTCTTATATCTGTCTGTCTGTTATGAAGCAGGAGCGAGGAGATGTTAGCTTAGCTTAGCATAGAGACTGGAAACAGGGGGAAACTGCTAGCTGTTGTTGTTTTGCACGGTTTTAGAAGAACTAGCATTCGTTGTCTCCACTTTTTCACTCTTTAAATGAGTGTTTTTGGTAATTTGACAGCTTAGTTTAGCTCTACACTTCTGTCTCAGGTGTCATACTCCTGCACCGCCACATATTTCAGTTCAAAGAGCAGTTCATCTGGCCTTTAGGCCCACACTGAAGACTGAGGACATGAGGATCATCCTACGTGATCTTTACCAGGCCGTCATCCTGGTACACTGCCTGCACACAAACACACACACACGTTTCTTTGTTTCACACACAGATGCACACACAGGTAGACACACAAACATACATGCATTAGAGACACAAATACACACACACACACGGCAGCGTTCGGGGGCATTTATCCTTTCACGGGGGACCCAGTGATCAGTTTACACTTGTTGTTCTGTGGAAACCTTAAACTACCCTGGTGAAGGCATTTGTGTGTGTGTGTGTGTGTGTGTGTGTGTGTGTGTGTGTGTGTGTGCGTCCCTGTGGGCCTCGAGGCAAGGACAGAGACAAGTTTCTTTGCTCTTCTGATCCACATTAGCTGTATCTCAGATTTCTACCCTTTAATATATGAGCTGTAATTGCTGTCCCATTGTGATGTACAGAAAACACACACACACACACACACACACACACACACACACACACACACACACAGATGTTCTCCACATATATGTGCACATTTCCCCCTCCCTGATTCCTTTTTGTGCACATCCCTCCGAGGTACACAAACAGCGATCACACAGGTGAAACCAGATCTCGTTTCAGTGTGTTTCTCTCTTCCAGGGCCTCCCCCCATCATTCCCTCCACCTGTCCAGAAGGACATTTTCACACCATCAGTCCCACCTGTCCCACCATTGCTCCCTCCTTTCTGCCTCCATCTGTACCACTCTGGTGCTTTTCCCCCCTCTGTTTTAATCAGTTTACTCCTCCATTATCAGCATCTGTCCCTCCATTCACCTCCCCTCTCCTCTTCAAAAACCCCTCATCTCTCCAGGCGAGGGGTGTTCTGTGTAGTTCAAAGAGGTGATTATCAGAGCGTTTATCAAGCGGGTGGGCACTGTCACTTGGTGTGTGTGTGTCTTTACATGCCTGCATTTGCATTTGCTGTAGATGTATCTGAGAGTTTGCACATATTTAACATAAATAGTGTTTTTTTTTAGGAATGTAGTTATGTTTATAGGTTGTTTTTTCATGTAATTGAAGGATTTTTCAGAAGGTTTGTCCACATTTTCTGGCCAGTTTTGGTAAGAAACCTGTATCTTTGTCTTATAAGGCTTTTACACCAGAATGCATTATATTGTGTTTCTGCTATTTTACCCGATTTTTGCTAAATGACAGCAAGGCTAAGAGACGACAGCCATGCAAGCAGCACTGTTCTTTGAGCTAAAATGCTAACGTCAGCATGCTAACACGTTCCTAATGATAAGTGAAGCGGCTATAATGTTTACCATGTTCATCATCATAGTTTAGCATGTTAGCAGGCTAACATTTTCGTATTAGAAAAAAACACATGGTACAGCTGAAGCTTAAGGGAATTTTCCAGGTTTTTTTTATGTATATTGTTTTAATTTGTTTTTAGGTAGGAAGTAGAGAAAAGACATGATTCCATCAATCCGTTAGCATCTACTGCCAAAAAAAATGATGGTGGAATTTCGTTTAAGCGTTGTTTTACCCATCTTTGACTCTAAAAACTGCTCTGTCCAGCCTGTTGGGAGTATTTCAGGTTAATAGAAACATCGTTGGAGGCAGTGACAAGTTAATTCCATGTTTACTGCACTGCAGTTTGTCTCCTCCAGTCCTCAGCTCTGTTCATACTCAGCAGCTGATGTTAACATTATGCTACACTAATGAATCCTCCAGTATTAGCCTGTATTAGTGTGTATTGTAAATGTTATCTTTAGCATCATATGTCTTGTGGGCTCTACTTTGCTACACTAATTGAAATCAAATCATAAATATTCTTTGCGGTCTAATATTATTCCATTGTAAATGCCGTCATGTGGCGTAATGTTTCTTGTCTGTGTCTCAAGCTCGCCGAGCTAATTTGTCAAACTGTCTAAACATTTTGTGGTCATGTATGGAGTTTTGTTCCACTAACACTTGAGAGGGGAAGTGATTTATCAGAGTAATAATCCCCTCAATAAAACAAGCACATGTTGCACAATGAGAAGAGTTGCAGGACAAAACCAAACCCAGATGCTGGAACAAAAGTGGGATGTTTACTGACAGAACCTCATATCCACCTGCCTACAATGAAGAAGTCTCATGTCGCTTTTGGCCCAGTCGTTCGCGGTCTGCGCGTCGGCTGCCAAGACACGATGAGACAATTGAAAGATGTAGATAATGGAAAGACTAACAGTCGCAGCCTTTGTTTTGCTCTTAATGAAGAGGTGTGAGGTGCAGCTCGGGGAAATCCTATTCTTTATTTTACCCTCTTAACAGCTGAGATGTAATGTGTTCTGTCTGTCTCTGGGTTTATAAGGTCTCTGTGGGCAAATTCAACACATCTTCATACCTGAATAACTGAATCAGTTAATTCTCCCAGAGAACTCCCAGAGTAACATATGACTGTTGGAGAGTCCCAGTGACGGGCATACCAGACCTTCCTAATCATGTGGTCGACATTGTGAACTGGTTTGTGTTGGTTAGGCACTAAAACTAGTTGGTCAGTTGTTTAAACCATCATGGTTTGGGTTAAAATAAGTATGTTAGTTATGTAATTAGTTATGTTCCATATGAGTTAACTGTGATATATAAGTTAGAATAGTTTCGATGGATGGACATGTTTTGCATACATGACATCATCAATGCGCGCCCGGTGAAACTCCTGGCTTATATTACGTCACCTGACTTACTCCTTTGCTCTTATCATAATTATTACAGCCACTGGAGGTAATAAACTTCAAATGACCATAATAAGCTGGCTGTTTTTAAGAGAACAGGTTGTGCTAATCAATGAGCTGAACTAGTTTATGACACTAAAAGATTGTTCTATTAATTATACTCTTTCATCAACACTGTGAAAAAGTAGTTAAAAACAAAACTTTCTAGTTATGGCCCAGAATTAAAACTACATATATTAAGCATTTTATTGAACTCTTAAAACCTAAAATCAAGTCCGGTATCCTCAGGGATTACCTTCACATTGGATGATTTTTCAGTTAATGATCAATGCTGCAGTAGGGTGTAGCATCTACACGTCTGCATCTGTGGCTGTCACAGAGGCGCATGTGCATGAAGGACACCAGAATTCACGTCCCAGACCTGCAGTTAATGCTCGTCTTTTTCTTAGCTGCACCCATCGTCTTCCTCTACCCTTAAGCAGAAGTTTTGGTTGTCTTGCCGTCACGATGCCTTTGCCAGTATTTCGCCTAAACGCTAATAAACACACACAAATCACTTCACTCAGCCGAAGACACGTGCAGCCTGTGCTAGTTTTCAACCTTTCAGGAACGAAAGCCGAGCGTATTTGTCTTCTGTTGAATCAGCATCATTTTTTTCCACCTTTGTATTGTTTCGTTTCACAAGTCAAAACATGACGGCGGCCAAAAAGACTGCGGTGACAACTGCTCTTTTTTTTCTTTGTGCCAATCCTTCCTTTCCCATCTGTTGTTGGCTTGTTGGCGTGTAATTTATGACTGATTTACACCTAAACACACATTTCATCTGCTCCGTTGCTCACACCGCGTTCTTCCCCCTCTTTGTCTGCACTCTTGTCCGGACAGCGGCTCGCAGTTTGTTTTGGCTCCGACCTCAGTCCCTTCCTTTGTCTCGGTCTGTGCCGACTGCAGATTTTTGCTGCATGCAACGTCTCGGGGATCTTTTTATTGCCGTGGGATGACATCATTAAGCCGGCGTGAGCGTGCCTGTCCCCGGTTGTTTGTGCCCGTCTTGCCAGTGGGCAGCCGGCCGCCTTCGTTGGCACGCTGAGAGTTAAGGAGGCTGGAGGATGTGCAGGTAAATTTAGACCTCGACTGGGGTCCGTCTTTCAACATGACGGGTCATAAAAAAGATGATTAATCATTTCCACTGACAGTGTGAGAGCTGATCGAACCAATGGAAAAAAAACTTTACAAGCTGGGGGAATCCCAACTTTATTGTTGTACTGATTGAAATATGTGTCTGCCAAAAGGGTTGTCTTCATGTCTCCATACATGAGTTATGCTGATTTTTATGTGTTTCTCTGGAAGTTTAAAAATGGAACCGTGCCTTTTCTGCTCGTTCTGTCTCATTGAGCTTCTACAAAGGTGTTTCTTCAGACACTAACCAGTCCACTGCATTGACTGTCGACCCTGCATGACAAGACAAACAGTTCTATACTCGGTGCTTTGGGTCTATTTTCATGTCACTGTCCTGCGGTCAGAGTGGATTTATGGCTTCGACTGGAGAGCAGGCGTGAGAGAAACCGAACCCCGACCGGAAGCTCGTGTTCTGACGCTGCAGATCTTTGGCTGCAGGTCTGAATGCCTGCAGGAGCCTGAGCTCGGCACTCACATAGAAATAGATGGAGATCATGTGACCTCAGAGATCCAGCCCTGCTCGTGAGGTCACACTGGCGCTGGTGTCGGTCGTCGGGCAACAGTATTTTTGCCGTCAGTTGTTTGATGATGCTATTATGGGATGCATCACTTTGTTTGATTCTGAATCAGGGATTCAGCACTCTAGAGGCTCCTAGAGTTCATAAAGGCAGCATGTAGGCACATTCTGGATTTAATAACTTCACTCTTACTTTTTACTAAACAAGGTATTCAGACAGACACAGAACTCATTGATTGGACAGTTTTGATTGTCATCTTGCATCATCAGGACCCATGTGGGGGAATCAGCGTCCGTGACTGAGAGATGTTTATGCATCACTTGCTTCTGGTGAATCTGTCTATACTATCTGGTGTCACAAAGTGCTCAAGGAGACATTACTGATTATAGTATCACTAGACTCAAATCGACCGCATGTTGTGAATGATGAGGTAGAGACAGGTGACGGTTCATAGTTAAGCTTTGAGTTCATGCTAAAATCACGTATCTACTGTCATAAAATCCTATGGTTGATCGGCTGGCTTTCACACCACAAACAGAGCCCCTTTTCAAGTGTTTGATCCAGGGTTTGATTGAGAGCACTAACCAGGCACATGCACACGGATCCGTTTTTAACCGAACCAGGATAGGTGAGAGATACTCAGTTTGAGATTTCAAATACAAAAATCAGTCATATGAGGACTTTTTTTTCTCCTGTTTTGCACATCAAACTGATGTCTTTGGTGAAAGAAACACTCCCAAAACTCACAAAGTGGTTGAATTTGAGTAAGTAAGACATCTGATTGCTGGCACACCAATTTTCACACCTGCTTTACAAGAAACAAACAAGTTTCCAAAAAGTTAGAAATGCTGATACCCAGAAAGACAGCAAACTTTCAGAATACAATCTGAAAATCCTGAATAAATAACCTCCATTTTTTTAGATTTCTTCTGACCTGTTCTGCCCATTAAAAGCACGAAGTCAGGAAAGTGTCACAGATGTTTCAGATCATTCTGATGCTGCAGATCAATCCCCCCTTTTTGCTGATAATGATCTGATTATAGAGATCCACATAAGGACCCGGGTAGGGCTGAATTAGCAGGTACAGGACCTGAGGATACACAAACCAATACAAGTGGTATTAGCAGAAACATGTTACTTAGCTCCTGTTGTGCGTGCGTGCCCAATCTCATCCCGCTTCATTTTGTCCTTAAAAAACACGATAAAATTGCTAAATTTACCCCCTTAAGTCTCTAATTATGTTCATGAAGGAACAAAATGAGATAGAATAAGAGAGAGAGAGAGACAACAAGGCTCGGCAGGTACAGTCCTAATCCTGTCTAATAGCAACGTATCTGTTCCATCATGACTGCAGAATCCTTCGCCAGAGGATAGAAAAAAGAGGGGTTGTGTGTGTGTGTGTGTGTGTGTGTGTGTGTGTGCGTGCGTGCGTGCGTGCGTGCGTGCGCAGTAAGGAATACAGGTTTTTACATGTGTGCAAGTGATAATCTTCCAAAACACGATGAATTGATTTAGATTAAACTACTCAACAATAATCAAAGCAGTCAAAATCAGATAAATTAGCTCCACCTCGAAACGCTACGTGATTTATTTATTTATTTAATGCAAACGTTTAATGTGTGACAAAGAGGATGTATCATGAACTGATGCCACAAACCGCTGCATTTATAGCGAAGCCTGTCCCTTGTAATAAAATGCTGCTTACGTATCAATGCGTGAATGACATTTACGTAATATGATTATATTTAATTGTACGTTTTTACATTTTGGTGACTGTGCTTCCGGCTTGAATGTGAATGCAGGACTTGTGCTTGTTACGCAGTGTCTTTGCATCAGTGGAAGAAGAAAAAGCGCTGAAGTAAAACATGAGCGTGTTCAGACTGAAGATGATATACGTGGTTTTTTGGAAAGTTTTCAAAAATGTAGACAGAAAAACAACAAGAAAGGTCACAGAACATATATCTATGTATGTATGTGTGAGAGAGAGACTGATATGGTCTCTCTCAGGTGTTTTCTTAGGATTGTGCCATCCCGACAAGCCAGTCAGGATTTGATCCAGAAACTACAGCACTTTACCTTCTGTACAGATTCAGATTATTAATACATAGAAGTTTATTTTATCTTAAATATAAATCAGGTCATAAATTAAATAAATTAGGATATTTTATTATGGATTAAGCTACTAGCAGTATATAAAGTAGCTTCACCTTTACTAGCTGCAACATTAGTGATGCTTCCACATTAATACATCACTAATTATAATGCTAATACTTATACTCCTGTAAGATTTTAAAACCTTTTAACAGAGTCACACCACAGCTCTGTTTTCCAGTTAATTTACCTGGATTGCAGTCCAGTATACACGTATCACCTGTTAGTTTCTGTGTTCTGTGTTTGGTTGTTTTTGTACCTCTGTGTGTCTCCGGTGTCAGGGGAGATATGGCACTTGGAAGGAGCTTAGCTCTCTAAATCTTAGTTTACTTTGACTCCACATTCTGCCGCTCGTGTGGATTTGTGACATTAAAGCGTTTCACAACATTAACACAGTCTTAACTGGATTAGAGATTGGGAAATGGAGAAGGGGCAATGTTTACTATCTGCTTACATGGAGTCTCAAAATGTATCTGGATTTAAAGTTCAGGGCTGCTTATGTCAACTGTTCTTTTAAAGGATATCAGTGTTTTTGTAAGTTTTAACCCCTTAGCAACAAATCATGTACTTTATCTTACTATTGACCTTTTTCCAAAACATGTGGTAGAGTTTCATATTTCTCAAATCTGTTTTTCTGCCTTTCAGACTTCCATTATTTCCACTGATTTCTGCACAATGTTTGCAGATTTTGAGACTGTGTGTTACTCATATTTTAGTGAATTTCCATTAGCGTTGCATGATAATACAAAGCTATTTGTCTGCTCTGCATGAACATATGACAATAGTGTAACTGCGACCGTGTCAAAAGTCTGCTAATTGATTTAGCCTACAGAAATGCATGGGAAATCACACTCAAAAAGCTAAATGCTAAATACTTGGTACGGTCCTTTAAGAAGAAAAATCTTCTAAAAGGTCAAGTTTTGGCATTTTCCATTAATTTAAATTTGCTCTTTTACTGTGATCATTGTCTTTATTGGGTTTTTAATCTTATGCTTGTTAAAAAGCTTTTGGAACTGTTGAAAAAGTGAATACAACACTCTCTCCTGGCGTATATACGTCCTGTCTGCAATCAACAACAGTTCATTTACATTTGCAGCCGTCGGCCATGTCAGCAACGTCCGGTTCGGGTCCGTTGTAGCCTCACAAATTTCCGCTGTCTGGCCACGTTATAGATGACCTGCCTCCAGCTGGGTGGCCTCGTCGAGGGGAACACACACACAGAAATGCATGTGAGCTTGTGTACCAGTACACAAGGCGTGCACGTGCCCATGCTTGTGTGCTAACATACAGTCCATACAGCTCACACACACACACACAGCGTGGAATAAACAGAAGTAAACGAGCAACGCTGGAGCCCAAACACAGCTGGCGAGCCTCCTGTGGTGGATGTCAGGGTCACAGATGGAGAGGAGAGAGGAAGACGAGGGAGAGGAAAGACATTACGGGGAGGGGAGTAAGAGAGAGGGAGGATTTGATGGAGAGAAAGGAGGAAGAGGGGAGAGGGGAAGTAGAAAAACGAGAAGGACGAAGGGAAGACAAAATAATTTGAGATAAGAGGAGGACAGTGCAGAGAGGAAAGCGACTCTTCCTCGTCTTATCCTCACATTTTCTGTCCTGCCCTTTGCCTTTCTTTATTTGCATAAGCAGTCACAACCTCCCATTCCCCTTGTTTTTTTCCCGTGAAGTCATTCCTCAACGTCAAGTTCAGGCTCAGGTGAAACATGAAGAGGGTCCTCAGGGGTCAAGTCGCTTTTCCAGATCCCAAAAACTGACAGCGGCTTCTCCTTTAACAAATCAACATTGTTCGTTAGTTTGTTTTGTGCAATGACATTTTGACTGACTGGTGTTGGAGTAAACTCTGCGCTCCCATTGGTTGTCGCCATATGATGACATGCTGATTGACAGGCTGTGGATTTAACAGATTCCTGCACGGCATGGAGGGTCAAGATTCAAGGCAGTTTAGCCTTTTTTTTTCTTCTTTAGCCTTTTTACAGTCAGACCAGACACTTCATCACTTCCTGTGAGGCAGTTTTCCACATTAAAGATCCACACACAAGTGGCACAAAGAGAAAATTAGAGTGAGTCGTCGTTTAAGTTAGTCAGTTTAAAGTAAATTAATTGCTTTCATAATTGAGGTGTACAGTCTGTTTCCAGCTTCTTAAACCTGAGGATTTGCTGCTTTACTTTGTCTTATATGATCAACCGAATATCTTTGACTGTTGGCTGAATCAAGCCAAACAATTTGAAGACATCGGGTTGACTCTGGAACATTTTTCAGTATTATATAGACAAAATGATTAAAGTTTGATATAGTGGGAAATACAAGTACTTGCTTTATTTTTAAAAGTTAAACAAGATGATCAGTACAACTGTAACTGTCTGTACGCTAAATATACAAATAAACAGCGAGTCAGACCCCCATCCAAAGTTATAAAGTCAGTTGGTAGTGAGTTTTTTTTAGCTTTTTGGACGGAGCCAGGCTAGCTGTTTCCCGCTGTTTTAAGTCTTTTTGCTGTGCTAAAATCACATCCTGACTCTAACTCGGCATAAACAAAAGATTATCGTTGATCTTCTCATCTAACTCTTGGAAATAAAGTACACATTAGGGCCTTTTTACTGCAGGAACCTTCTAAGGACCACAGGAACTTTACCTGGTTTTCAGCTGGAGGAACCAGGGCTAAATGTATCTCCTGTAGGACATTTCCAGGTGACCATTGATGTTTTTTTAATGTGTCATTGGTCTAATTTGCCTGTTCTTCAAGGGCTTTTAGTTCCTAGATTAGTTCCTGAGTTTAATTCCCTGGTTCAGTTGTTGCTGAAACTTTTTGGTCATGCACATAGTACTTCTTTGACTCCATATCGAAACCCTGCCTGTTCGACCCTGAAGCAAACCACCACCATGTTAGAAGTGAGGAATTCTATAACATACATTAAAAACAAAACAAACCGGCTGTCCTGTCACATCATGCTCTGTTGTTCCAGCCATACGCCTCAGAAAATGTATATCGTTCTCCGGGTAACCCTAGACTGAACCTTTATCCGGATAACATCAGCCGAACCCATAGGAATGAACAGGCAAGTCCAGACGCCAGCCGTTGCCCATGAGCTGCCAATCTCACGTGTGTGAAAAGCAGGAGGTTTAAGCAGACAGGCATTGCAGATGGCTTTTAAAACTCTCAGTTCGACGTACGCTCATGAGAGTGTTTGGACAGTAAAGCATGAGCAAACAGCGGAGATTGATTGGGGAACAGTGGGTAGAGCTCATGGACACATAGCTGGGTAATGCTGGGATGACAGAATGGGAGAAAGAATGAACACACTGTTGAGTCCGTGCAGTCAATCGGGGATGTGCCTGTTCCATCACGTTATGCCAGTTAATGATGCAAATTATGAGCAAGGTGCTTTTTGTATGGAGTGCCATAACCTTTCTACAGGCACATGTCTAATCCTGCAGCATCTTTGCATTCTTGTAGCTTAATCTCCCCGGCCCTTACCTTCAGCGATCGTCAACCGGCGGCCCGTGGGCCACATCCAGCCCGCTGAAGCTTCCCATGTAGCCCACTGAATATTAATGAAATCAGAAAATGCAGCTATCTAACGTTACTTACCGGTGGAAGAGGTCTGGTCCGTCCTGAGAATCATTGTAGATTAGGTTGCCAACCCCTGCCAACAAGCCGAAAAGTCTACAATTCATAGTTCTCCTGGTCTACAGGATTGGATTAGTCCGTGGACCCTCCTTCAAACCCCTCAGATTTCAGGCTGGCCGCTCCCTGGTGCTGACAGCAGCCCTGGCCGGACTATAGGAAGTGACTCTGGAGTTGTTGGAGAATCACTAAGCTTGTCGATTAGAGGTTCGAGGCGTCACTGGAGTTTATTTTTATTGGCCAACTGTTGCATTGGGTCTCAAACTGAGTTCCTTAGCTTCCTGGATCCTGAAGGGGAGTTGTGGTTGAGATCAGGACTCATTCATTGGTTGTTGAACTGTGGGTATCGCACTGAGCACTGACTCCCTCCTTGGTAGAGGTCGGACTGCATTTACGAGTTAAGTATCGTAGTATTATTATGGATTATCAGTTTTTTAGGGATCTGTCACACTGATACATGCTCTTTTTTGTTTGAAACTGGCCCCCACCGTGTCTGCTTGGAGATATTCTGGGCCTTGGACACATGTTCTTGAAGGCATAAACAAACAATATATTTCGTAGTTAAATTATTCTGTTGGTTGATATGAGTATCATCACTGAATGGACCCTGGTGGTTTTGTGAGCTGCGTTTTCCAAGCCAAGAACTAACTTTTTTTTGCGCCTTTTTGCAAAGTTACAGGTACTTTCGTCACCATAAGGAAGGCGAGTCCCCACAATGTGACTGTGCAAGCAGTCCCCACAGTGCCACAGTGTGTTTAACACTCATGCAGACACACACACACACACACAGGTTGTGTGTCAGTGGGTGTAAAATGATGAGATGATCAAGTAGCTCTCATATTGTTATACCAGAGTTTCAGCTCATTGTCCTCATGTCTTTGTTCTCCATGGGAGAATGTGTGTGTGTGTGTGTGTGTGGGTGGGTGTGTGTTTGCACTCTTGTACTTTCTGAAATTTCTTTAAAGGTCTGTCTGGGGGTTTAGACCTAAAGTGTTAACCGTAGCATTAGGTTTTAGGGAGTTGGGATTGTGCTGTGAGAGTGCCCTCACGTGTCCCGCTCCATGTGTTTTTATTTACCTCTCATTGTTCTTTATTGTGTGCATGCGGCCATGTTTTCGTCATCCTCCTCTGTACTTAACACCACATCACACATCCCTCCGGGCGCTGGCTTAGCATTTGTTTGCCCGTATCATCCTTCACTCACTTTTAACCCTGGGTGTGGACGGAGCCAGAACTGAAGGATCACCTCCGCCCTGCTCAGGCGGAGGCTGGATTATATCCCAGAACCGTGGATCTCAGGGCCAATAACAATCTGAAGCAGTCCACTCTGATTGGATGATACCTGAGGAAGTATTCATGCCTCAGCATTAGGAGGATAATAGACCAAAATAACAAGGGTAACATAATACAGAGGTATTAAAAGAGCATGAGGCTCCTGGCTTCATCCTGCTTTTGCTGATTTTTCCCAATTTCCCGCCTGCTTCACTTCTCCCCTTTGTTGTTCTTTTATTTTTTTGGCTTAATTTGGAGTGCCGTCCATGTTCCAAATCACGTGTTTTGCTTCTATTTTTAGCTGCTTCTTCTCCTTTAGCCTCTTTGCCAAAACTTTCATTCGTGCTCTTTTTGGCCTCCCTCCATTTCTTTTACCCCTTCTCCATCGCTCTCTTTTTTTTCCCTCCGTCCTTTCTCCCTCCATTAGCCCAAATTTCACCGTTTCCCTGCTCACTTTCTCCCTCTCTTGCCCTCCTTCTGTCATTGTGATTAGAGGAGTTGAGGAGATCAGAGGGAAGAAAGCAGGACCAGCGCCATTGACCTTTCCCCTCCTTCTCTCTCTCTCTCTCTCTCTCCTCTCTGGGCCAAGCTCGTTTTCTCCTTGTTGTGTGTTTTCCTCTGATTCCTCCTCCTTCTGCACCACGTTTCTTTGTCTGCAGCTTTTATGGTTGTCACTGATTCTGTTGTCTTGGTAGTAGTCGGCAGCAGTAATCCTTTGCCCCTCCTCTTCTGTTATACTACTTACCGTGTTTTCACCAACATTGAAATTTCCAATTTTTCCTAAACATATACCATAGATACCAGCACATAGACTGGCCATCTGGAAACAGGTGGTGACTGGATGGGTCCCATGATGCACCTGAATTATTAAAATGCAATGATTTGTTAAGATGAGAGTTTTCTCTCCTTTTTATTGGCTAAGAGGAATATTCAAATTCAACTGTCCATTAAAGTGCCTAAAATTGCAATTTTTTCCCAGTTCCCCTCAGCTCTACGGAGCTTTTCTCTGTGTTTTTGGTTTTCCGGCCCACAAATTTGCTGTTTTTCACTCTCATCGCTCTCATTTCCATCAGCAGCAGGCAGCTGCTTTCAGTGAAAAAGCTCAGATAAACCCACCCTGCGCTACCTGACACCCACCAATCAGAATGAAGACAAAGTTAGCAACCAGCAAACAGAGTGAACAGCCCGATTTTTTCCTTCAGGAGGTGGTGGAGACCAAAAACAGAGTTAAAATGAGAGGTGGCCACAAACACAACTTTTTGTTAACTTGTTAACTGTTGGCTAACATGTAAGGTAATAATAATAATAATAAGGTAATAATATGTCAGTATTGTGTTTACAGTGTGTTGCTGCCCCCAAATGGCCAAAAAATCATTGCATGCATGTTGTTGTTGAAAGCTTAGCTCTTAATGGAGTCATATGAGTCAATATAAATGATCTGTAATTGATCTGAATATGTCACATGGGACAAACGCCGCTCTTTCCCAGGGTCTTATTATATTAGACTGAGACCCAGACTGGACCCAGCTGACAGTGCTTACAGGGGTCCTGGAGGGACCTCGACCTCGATCATTGATCACACACAGTGGTCATATGAACCAACACACACTGCACACACTCTCACACTCTCTCCTCATCCACCCCTGTCCTCTGAACCTCCATCACACCCCGGTCAACACCCTCGTGTCCCTCCACCCCTCCTGTCGCCGTCTCCTCCACGTCTCTCCACCCCGTCAGCTCCCTTTCATCCGCTAATCACGTCGAAATGCCAGCCATGACCTTTGAGTTTGACCCCAAAGAGACCCCCAAACCACGAACTCATATGAGACATTTACTCCCATGTGCAGGAGGAGGTGATAATTAACCATCTGTCTAATATTTATACAAACATAGACTCACACAGAGTATTTCAGACATAGAAACGCATCAATATATAGAAGAGGAATATGAAAACACTCCCGGCTCACCATGTGGTCCCTCACCTCCCAGCCAGAAACCCAACACGTGAATAGATGGCATTTTAAGAGCCTCGCATATATGAGCTTATGTCACTCATATGTCAGCTTATAAAAGCTCTCACGGTGCTGCTTATGAACTCTGAAAGCACTGCGTGATGTTTGGTAGATATGTCAGGAATGCCACCCTGGACACTCAAAGGTTAATCTGTAGCCGGGTGGCGATGCTGAGATTTGTTTACCGCGCATGAGACGGCGTGTACGAGGTGCAGAAATGGAGGGAAAGCGGAGTTTATTCGTAAGATGACGCCTCTGGCTCAGAAAACAAGCAGAATGATGAAATGCCTCGTGTGGACTCCTGAAGGGTTTCCCCAGGGCTGCTGCTGGTGTCACTGGCTCTCTTCTCTGGTTGTCGTTAAAGCTGGCTTGTGTCTCTGTTACCAATCAACAAGCAAAGACGAACAGCTGGAGGCGAACGACCCGCAGCCCCTGAAAGAGAAAGGCCTAAAGAGGGACGTATGAAGGCTGCAAACACAATGTCAGCACAGCACAAAACGTTATTTATGACCTGAAGAACGAGATGGTACTTGCATAATTAGATCTCCTCTTTTAAAACACCATGAAGTCTTTCAATCAACACTCAGTTTCAGCTCTGACTGGATCTGATCCTTTCCTAAATCCACCTCAAATCCCTTTGCCTCTTTTAAACTGCTGTAAATCTGCCAGCCTCTCACTGATACGACTACTAGGACTGGTCATATCCACTCATGGAGTTGTCACCTTTAGTCCCTGTGAGCTCTGCTGCATCAGTTTTCTGTCCTTTGTGCAGGGATTTGAACAGAGACTCTTGTCCTTTTGCAGCTATACTTCAGGCTCATATAGTCACACGCCGCTGTTGCATCTAGCGAGGTTTGGACACCACATATCGATCACACATATTCCCAAAGGGCTGTCTGTAATCTCTGCCTCGCTTTGTTTCCACAGGGTAACAAGTTTGACGAGCCGTGTGCGGGCCTGGACTGCAGCCAAGGGTGCAGGTGCAACCCAGAGAAAGGCAGCAGGGTGAGTGACAGATGATGACACTTCACTTCATGTGTAGATTTTGGTCCCTTGTGCCTCCTTCAAATCATGTCTCAGCATGGTTGGTCATAAAGTTATAAAGTGATTAATTCATCATGCAGAAATGGAGCTATTTAGTAAAAACTGTGATGTTTCCGTGCAACATTAAGACATTACGTGGACATTAAGCTTTATGTTTGTGAGGTTAGTTAAAAATGGAGATGGAAAGTGCTCAATATGAGAATAAATGTATGAAAAAATTAAAAAAAATAATGACATAAATACGTCCAGACAAAATATATAATGTCACCATGAGTTTTTGCAAAAGCATCAATTCAGTTTTCATTATGAAATGTTATTTTATCCTGCTTCTTCTCAAAAACATTTATTTTTAGGTCATTTTTATGATATACATTATGTTTTCGTTTCATTGTTTTATCCCATAATGCACGTTGTCATCACAACTGTCAATCAAGACAAACAGGGCACGATCTGTTTTCTGATTGGCTGTCGTAATTTTATCTAACTGCGACGACACAAACCCAAAAAACTGTTTGTGACAAAAGTTAATTTTCCCATTTAAACAAGCAGCCTCTAATTTAGTGTTATGTTTAACACGTTTGTGCAGAGACTTTAAAATGTAGCTTTATTAAACACTCTTGAAACTTTTATTCCAATCTTATGAATATAGATAAATATCGTAAAAAAGACTGTACTAATCTGTCGTCTTCATATTTTTGTTATTTAAGATTTAAGATTACCTGTAATCTGCTATGATGATGTAACATTTATTGTACTAAGCAGGTTGGGAAGCAGTTGGCTGTGGGGTTAGCAGATTAAATAGAGATAATTTTGTTATTTGGCAACAATATAAGCTTAGAAAACCACGTTAAGTTTGTGAGAAGTGCATTTATTTATGTTGAGGCTCCAATTAAAACAACAGTTTTGGATGTTTAATTTGCGGAAACAGGTAAATTACCTTCATTTTGTAAAGAACCGGCGACCTCGGAGCTCTAATTAAAATTTTTGTCTCTTTCCATCGCACAGCTACACATATTTAATACCCACATACATTATCCCGAAGCAAGCCGTGAGCCAGTTTGTGTTATACATGTTCCAACAGTCCTTATAGGCCGCACTGGGATTTCTCCAGGCGACGCATCGACGCCCACAAAACCAAAACAGTGTCTTTAGGCGAGGAACTCATTTTCTTGTCATTGCTACTATGAAATTAACATCAACTGTCATCTGTTAGCAATGATATCTAAACAAGTGTTGACAGAGTGTGAGGTGATTTGCTCATCGATGAATGAATGCGCATTCACACGACCGGCGGTGGAGGACGTATTCAGATCCTTGATTGAACCACACTGTGAAAATATTCCATTACAAGTAAAAGTCCTGCATTCAAAAGCTTATTTAAGTAAAAGTATGAAAGTATTATCAGCAAAGTTTGCCGAAAACATGAAAGTATAAGTTGTCGTGTTGCAGTAATTAATGGATTAATATTCCTGCTGCATTAATGCTGCATTTTACTGCTGTAGATGTTTCAGGTTGAGCTCATTTCAACTACTTTATATCCTGTTGGCTGGTCTAATCTACAGCGATGCATCATATTCTATAAGATCATCATATTTTTCCAGTGTGCTGTCCTGTGAAAACCTCATATCTCAAAAACAGCCTGTTTTCAGCCATGTGGCGATGCATTTCCAGCTGATCCAAGAGGCTTTTTACACAGTTTATTCAGCTGAAGAAGGAGGAGAATTTTCTCAAGAAATGAAGGAAAACTTCATCCAACGTTCAACACATCTGGAGATACGTGGTTTCCACTGGACAGGAAGAGGATGAAGAATTGTAATCTGAAAAGTAACTAAAGCTGTCAGACAAATGCAGTGGAGTAAAAAGTACAATAGTTATGGAGTAGAAGTATAAAGTTGCATAAAATGGAAAAGTACCTGGAATTTGTACTTAAATACAGTACTTGAATACATGTACTTAGTTACATTCCACCACTGTTTGCAATATATCATTAAACTTTACACACTTAGCATATACAGATGCATACACATGGCTTCCACCTGTCAGCTGTGTTCACTTCAGTCGTGTCGAACAGAGCGGCTCCACCTCCTGATTTATGACTTAAAGTGACAGTTAAGAGTAAATATTTTTGGGCGTTTTATACGTCAGTGCAAAACTGCTGCTTCATGTAAATTCCTATACATTCACAAGCCTCTATAAATGCTTCAGCATCATCAGGTCAGAGGTGAGAGGCTGTAAATAAGCGCACAAGCTTCTCTGGATGTTATGAAGAGACCAACCGAGCTCGAGACACAGCTGACAGTCAGTGTTTGACGCTGCTGATGTGATGGAGGTGCATGCAGTGTTGTCAGTCTGTGAACTCAGGATGCTAGTCTCATTAGCTTTAGTGCTGTTTCAGAGGCTTTTACACCTTGAAAACCACATGATAAACTAGAGAAACATCATTTTAATGCAGAATTATGACTCAAGTGGCCTGAAAGTTTAAACCCAGGGCAAAAAATATACGTCCTCCTGGCAGTCAGTGCTAAAAGTGCAAGAATTAAAGGTGGACAGCATTAATAATTTCATTTAAGTGTGCAATTTCCACTCAGGATGCCTTTTTTGTCCTGGTTTTGCATGCACACACCCTACCTGAGCCTTTGATTGGCGGGGGTTAAACCTGCGGTGGGCCTTCAGTCACCGCTCAGGGCTGAAGAAATAGGTTTTTTGGCTAAACAGAGGTCATTCAGTCTTTGTTTTTTTACAGCCAGTATTCTAAATAAATAGAGACAGTCAAAACCTCACTATGCCTGTTACCTCTTCTGCATGAAACAGGAAGTGCACTTTTTTGTCCTCGGAGGATCTCTTGGGGACGTCTCTATAGATGACCGACGCTGCTTGTGTTAACACACATCTTCTTTGGGACTGTGTGTGTGTGTGTGTGCTAAAACCAGACTAACTGTAAGCTTCACAGTGTAGCTCGGTCTCTTTCAGCCTGTATCCAAACAACAATTACTGTCTGACACCGAAGCCTACACTTACCGCCTGCCTACTGTACACCAGTTTAGGTAAATAACACAGTGACGACCTCCACATTACACCCAGGTACCTGTAGCTAAATGATACAGCTCAGGTAATACCACCTACCTCTGTACAGGCCTCCTGCTCGGTCTAAATGACACAGCCGCTGTGGCCGTCTTAGCGCCTTCACCTGTTATTGCTTGGAAACGTTTAAGCGGTAAGGTGCTTATTTGTCTCTTTTCAGTTTTACTTTTAAACCTGCAGGTCGGGGAGGTGTGTTCTCGATCATAGCTGTTAACAGCCCTGATTGTCACAGGTAGAAAGTAGTTGAGGTCTGTGTTTGTCTGGGCGTAAGCCTGGATGGCTTCCCCTAATGACTGGAGGTCTCAGGTGTGTTACAGAGAGACATGCAAACACTCTGTTGGACAGTAAAATTCATTCTTTAAATGTAATTATAATATTAATAATGATGAATTGCATTCATATAGTTTTTTATCATGATGCTCAAAGCACTTCAGTGAAGGAGGGAAACTCGCCTCAACCACTACCAAATGTAGAAGAGAATCACAGCTAGTTTTGAAAGAAGGATCAATTACCATTCCTGCTGCGGCTAACAGTTATATCAATCATCCATTAAACTCCCAATCACCTTTCTGATTAACTGGTGAATCGTTTAGTCTGAAAAATGTCAGAAAAGAGGGGGGAAAAAGTTCCCTGAGCCAAAAGTGATGCACGACCAACAGTCTTAAAACCCTAAAATTTTTCAATGGACATTGGTATGAAAGAGAGTAAAACAGAAAATACCCACATTTTAGAAGTTAGAACAAGTAAATGCTTGATAAGATAAGATAAGATAAGATAAGATAAGATAAGATAAGACTTTATTCTGTCAAATGTCAACTTTTTTCTGTCTGTCAACTACTGCCCCCAACCTGGGGGTCAAGACCTGTCCTAATAATGAATTTTAAATTCATTATTATGGATTTTACTCATTTTCTATCGCTTATCTTGTTTTAGGTATATTTAATTAAATTTATCATATCATGAAGAATTATTGTTATATATTGCTGGTAAATACAGAAATAGTGTGATATGATACAAACTTTTTCTAGGCCATTCTGTCCCTCCTGGTTTTCTGTCATACTTTTATACTTTGGGCTGGTTTGATGAGGAACAGGTGTTATATTGCAATCTGTGTGGAATTAAAACATCTTAAATTTAACCTGGTGAATCTTGCAGAAAAACTCTTCTCTCTCTCTTCTGATCTTTGCTTTTTTCGAGGAATATTTGAAAATTTTTACCTGTAAAACGAGACGCTTGGAAACCAATGACCTAATCAATTAACTGCTGAAATTTAGCAGCTTTACATCTGACATTAACAAAAGGCTCCGTAAAACGTAATTTAGATTGTTTTTAAACATTTTTCCTCCCATTTCAGTGCAAGTGAAAGTTTGGCTGTCATGCATCTGCAGCTTTGTTCCCTTAAATACCGCTAGAACGTGTAATTTACTGTCTACACACATACAGACCCCATATTATGGCATCAGCGCAACTCCTTAAAAGATATGAAGCTATCAGAGCAGACGTTCCGTGAGCGGGCGAAATATTCTCCTGCCATTGTCTCTCGCTGTGTTTGCCTTGGACCAGAGTCAGCCACTTGTCTCAGTGTCTCCTGTGTGACTTCAGAGGGCGTTCATCATCAAAGAGCACATGGGATTAAGTCATGTTTGTTATGTATATCATGCAGGAGCTGCGCCTGCAAAAAACTTTGGCCGTTTTGCTCAAGAAATGACAAAACAAGACACGAGATGAATCAGACACAGCTGAGGCCTGACAGAATGTAAATGTTGTCTCGTATCGTTCTGTTGATCCCTGAGGGGGAACTTTTTTTCAAATGGCGGGGATTATCAAGAGTTCATCTCTTAAAGTAATCAATCAGGGGAACGGATAGCCACAGAAAGAATGTGCTACAGATCCTGCACAGATGTTTCACTCAAGAAGAAGAAGAAGCAAAACTCTACAGAAGCTAATGCAAAATAATTATAATGTGCACAAATTCACATTTACTGCGGTTTTAGATTGTTTTAGAAACTAAGAAGTCTTAAAATGAAAAGATAAGTGTTTTACATTTTGGGAAATACTTTTATTTGCTTTCTTTGCTGGAGTTTGATGAGATACCGCTCTGATATTAGTTCAATATATAGCTGATGCTAGCAGCCTGTTAGCTTAGCTTAGCATAAAGGCTGGAAATAGGGGGAAGCAGCTAGCCTGGCCCTGTCTAACGGTACCAAAATCTACCTGCTTCTACTTCGGCATTCTTAAATTCATTAAATCTGTACAATCTGTGCTGTTTCCCTCCATTTCCTGTCTTTATGCTAAGATAAGCTAAGCTAACCAGCTCCTGGCTTTAGCTTCATATTTACCATACAGACATCAGAGTGGTATCAATCTTCTCGTCTAATCATGAAGCCAATAAAGATATTATAGATATAGATATATAACCCAACAACAACAACAACAACAACCATGTTTTTCCTTCTCATCACTTGGTTTCCAGGGCGACAGATTCAATTAATGTGCAGGTCGTCACAAACAAACAGGAGGCTCGGAAAAAGCGTCAAACCTGACAAGCAGACCAAAAAAGCTTCGTATTTCCATTGTCACTGTTTGCCCTCTGCAGATGCTTTGGCTCATATTTACCCACATTTGTGCCAGTAACTCTGGAGGGCATTGCACACACTGGAACATTGTTATTACTTACAGAGGAGGAGGGCAGGACTGACATGTAGAGACACAGAAATGTGAACTGTAGATGTCCTCCGGCCAATAAATGTGGCATGAAAACAAACATCCGGTAATAACGGGAGGAACAAACGCACCTCTTGTCAACTTTGTGTGCTTTAAAGTGGATGAAGGAGGTTTTAATCACTGCGGCAGATAGATAGTGAGATTTATATGCCTCTTAAATCCATTGCTAATGCCTGAGGAGGACTCTGCTCGCCTGGGTGATACAGCGTCCGACCCCAACGCAAACACAGCAGAGACACAATCCAGACGGTGTGTGTGGTTTTAGTTGGTTTTCATTATTAAAAGCCAAAGGGCTTCGCTTTTACTTAGTTTAAAAGCTGGTGTTTGCATGTTTTACCCTCCTGGCTTTAATATCGCTGTCATACTGGATCCATTAGGTCCAACAACATCCGCTCCCGTTGGGTAAACCCCAGGGGTCAAAGGGCAGCGTTAGGGATGACAGGATGGTTTGTGTGTGTGTGTGTGTTCAAGAAGTGGTTCGGTCAACGGTCCAGAGCTGTTCAAGCTGCAGAGGGGTCAGGAAGGATGTGCTTTATTTCATTCTGTCAGACCTCCTTCTGTGCCAATCAGAACCAGAGAGCCAGAGGGAGGACTTCCTTTATGACGTGCTCACATGGTGCTGTGTTTGATCGAATGAGCACAAACAGATGCACACCTGAGGCCAGGTAGCTTTGCTGCAGCTGGTAACACTCACCTGCTTCTACACTCAAACCATAGGAAACGTATTGATTTACCAGTGATGGAATGTAACTAAGTACATTTACTCAAGTACTGTCCTGTCCTTAAGTGCAATTTTGACATACTTGTACTTGAGTTTTTTTTTTCAATTTTATGCTTCTTTATACTTTTAGTCAAAACATTTCAGAGGGTAATATTATACTTTTTGCTTCATTTGTTTACTTTTAGTTATTTTTTTACAAAAAATATGATGCAGTACTACACTACTAATTTACCCAGTAGTATATTAAGTATTTAAAATTACTGCAATGTTGAATGTTCAGTTCTAATAAAGACAAATATACCCCAAAGATGATCTTTACAGATGCTCTTGCATGAATTCCTGAGTGATGAAAACAGATTAATGTAATTTTATATAATCCAACGCTGTGAAAAGCCAATTCTGCACAATGAGTACTTTTACTTTTGATTCTTAAAGTACATTTTACTTGTAATATTTCTGTACTTTTACTTAAGTAATATTTTGAATGCAGGACTTTTATGTAATGGGGTATTTTTACACTATTTCTACTTTTCCTGAGTAAAACTGATCCAAGGGCTCCTCCCACCACTGTTACTCGTGTTCACTGTTTCCTCTGCAGCATTTCAGTATGAAATGGTGGCGTTTGAGTTGTGATGCAGCCTGGACTTATATCTGTACAGATGAACGTGCTGTAGACAGAAAGAATGCACAACTACAGCTTTTAGCTTATAAAATATCCAAAACTCAAAGATATTCACTTTGAAATAGTATAAATGAAGTACAAAACAAGTAAAAACAGCAAATCCTCTCACTTGTGAAGCTGAAAATAAAACAAAGCTGCTAAATAATGATGAATCATTAGAATAATATAATAATAATCAGCCTCTGTGATTGGCTGAAGGAGTGAACAAGCCGGGCACAAACTCCCAGACAACAAAGGGAGGCAGGAATAAAGGATGAATAGAGAGGAAAAGAGAGGGAGAGCAGCAGCCGCCCCTTTTAAAACACCATGAGGGTAAAGTGATAGTGGATGTGTGTCTCGGTGGGATGGGAAGATAAGAAAACGAGGGATGAACCCCCTCTGCGGGGCCTCTCGGTGAAAGACGCCATCTCTCCATCCCTGAATTCCTTTACTTTAATCCTGAAGCAGGTAGAGAGGACAGGTCGGCAGAGGTCCTTTTATCTCACAGGAGGCGAGAGAGAGAGACGACTGGACAGATTGACCAAAGTAAAGGGAGATGTGAGGAAAAAATAAGACTTAGACTGAGAAAATGTAAGTAAGTAGAGTGAGAAAGCAGCTGCGTTTCCATCCAATGATCACAAATTTTAACCGAATTTCCAGAAATTAGGCAAAAGAAGATGCGAATGATTCCATCCGCTGCAGATATTATGCAGATATTAGGAGCTGGTTCATGGAGATAAGCAGATAAGCAGTAGGTGGCGCCAGTCGTCCTGTGGGAAAACTGTAATACCACTGCAGAAGAAGAGGCACAACAAGATGACATAATTACATGAGAAGTGTGAGGAAGGTTAAATCAGATCTGTGTGGAGCAACTTCTTCTTCTTCTTCTTCTTCTTCTTCTTCTTCAGAAATGAGTTGCATGTTTGCGACTTCACAGCTTTTTCGAAAAAGGCAAAAAAGTGATTTTTTCTGTCAAACTTTTTTGAGTGAAAACACGCTCGCGCTAGCACGGCTTGTGAGACAGAACAGAAGGATGTAATGAGAGCAGATGAGTGAAAGCCACAGCGTTGCCTCATTGAAATAGCCCACTGAACTGCATCCACGCAATACCGAGGCGCATAATCATATAGAAGACCATACACACACACACACACACACACACACACACACACACACACACACACACACACAGGCTCAGATCGCTCACAGATAATCAGACGAGGCAGCAGTCTGACCCCGAGACAAGCATGAATGATGACTTTGATCTTTTCTCTCTCTTCTGTCTTTTCCTTATCTTTCAATATATCTCTAACCTCTCTCTCTCTCTCTCTGTCTCTCTCTCTCTCTCTCTGTCTCTCTCTGTCTCTCTGTCTGTCTCTGTCTCTCTCTCTCTCTCTCCATGCGTTCTCTAATGTGTTGTGTTTGTGATTATTAAGCTTGTCCGGGTTTCGCTGAGTGAGCGCTTGTGAGTGTATTTTAGGGGCTATATGTGTGGTTACTTTTATGTTTCTCTCTGTGTGTGTGTGTGTGTGTGTGTGTGACCAGACTAATGTGCAGGACAGTCTTATCACACACTCCTGGGCCCCTGTATGGCATTTTATCAGGCTCTCCCTTCTTTTGAGGCAGGAGTCTAAAAATGGTGGTGGTCTTTGTTTAGGCTTCATCTTGGCACGCACATACACATGTGCACACACAGACTTTCTACACACACACACACACACATACACACACACCACGCGTATACAATGGCGGTAAAGCAGCTATTTTTCCCTTTGTCCAAAAATGTCTCTACAACAAAACCTGTCTAGGATGCATTTTAGCTTTGAACTCTCTCAGACACACCCACGCACACACACACACACACACACACACCTGACACTCACAGCCCTCTCATCCACTCACCAACAGTGAGTTTAGTCTAGGAAAGGTCAAAGGTCAAAGGCCAGGGTGGACCAGAAGGTCAGGGGCACCAGGATGACAGGCTCCGAGGTAGACAGGCCAAGGTGTGTGTGTGTGTGTGTGTGTGTGTGTGTGTGTGTGTGTGTGTGTGTGCATTGAATAGTCTTCGAGGTGTATTCAGACACTCTCTTTATCCTTTTGTTTCACATTTACTCTCTTGCACCCATTTGCGTCTTTGATGGCTTTGAATCCTCCAACTTTATTTAATGACCACACATAAAAGTAAAATAACAAAGACAGAAAAGTACAGAAGAAGAAAACTGAACAGGTTTTTCCTGTTCAGTGTAAAAGATGAAGAAGGAGTTCGTGGTGAAGGTCTGTATCAAAGACCTGTTGCTGTTTCCAGCGCACACTACTGCCCTCACATGGCCGCTTTAGGAACTTCAGTGAACCAGACTTAAGTCTCGTGCAGGTGTTTTCTCGTGGAGGTGATTGCAGGACTGTGTGCAGCTCTATCATCAACATGTAAACTAATGATAGATAGATGTTTTTTGGAGTTACTGTATGTTGCTTTGAATCTCCGTAGGCAGAGGTTTTAATGTGGAAATAACTCTTAACTCAAGGCCCAAAACATCATAAAATGAAGTTTTGGGGTACTTTTACTTTTACTTTTTGCAGAATCTTACACAAAATTACCACTAAGTTAAATTTATGTCTGATTTTAGGCACTAAGGTGACTCATGTCATCATTATCTCATCATCATCATCATCATCATTAATTACAGCCATCAGTGCAGAATGTATATGTAATATAAAATAAAAGTAAATGGAGTGGAAAAAATCCTGAGGGAAGCTTTCATTGGTTTCACCTCTCTGCTGAGCAGGAATTAGACACCTTCTGGGTGATAATGTCATGTGCGCACACACACACGCACACACACACACACACAAAGAGCAGGAATGTACAGAACTGCTTATTACTGATTTTATAGGCTCTTGTGATTTGATGCGATGATGATGGCGCAGTTATTTATGATATTTCCACTTCTCCACACACACGGTCTCTCTCACACACACACACACACACACACAAAGTTAACACAAATCTAAACTATCATTTATGGCATTTTTGTCTTTCCTGCAGAGTCCTGCCCTGCTCGTTGCCGAGGCATAAACCCACTGACAGACTGTTAAACATGTAGATGCTCATCAGCTTTTAACAGGACAAAAATGCTTTAGCATGAGCAATTAAGTGTGTGTGTGTGTGCGTGTGTGTGTGTGTGTTCCATAGATTAAATGTTAATCTGTGAAAACTCCTATACGTGCAGGTTTATTCCAAAATAAACACAGTTTCAAGTGAATATAGGAGGATGTCACTGATGCTTTTGATGCAGACCCTCAGTTTATCGTCGGAGGGGCCTCCCCTGCAGGTTGGGTGGGCGTCAGATTGTATCAGGAGGGAGTACAGCTGCCTGTGATGGGAAAAAACCCCCCCTCTGCTGTATCTCTGGACTCGCTTGTTTTGAAGGAGCAGAGCGGGGAGATAAGTCGAGGAGAAGAGTCCCACGCCGCCGATGCCGACACACACTGATATAGAAAACATGCACATTAGCGGAGCATTAACAAGCTCGGCAGGAATCTCAATCCCTACCTAACTAAACACAGCTGGATCGAGCCCGTCTTCACGCACTTCGCCTCTTTTGTCAGCGCCGATTGGAGAACGCGACCACGTCTCCTCCCCTGTGATAAACAGAGAGGGAGACATTTTTGTCTGGCTCTGCTGTCCACAGACTTCAGGGCTGTTTGTAAACCAGGCGTCGACCCAAGTGGGATTTGACGGCTGATACCGACGCTAAAGTGTGTCGGTCGAGGCCGATCAGCATCCTGGACTCTGCTCTGATTGTCACACATTTAAAATGGACCATTTCTTTGCCAACACCTCAGTAAAAGATACAAATATCAACTCATCTCGCAGTGATAACTCATATGAAGAGAAGCTGAAGCTATCACATAGTGCGTCTTCATATCTCCTCCACCGTATGTTCCCACATAAGCTTAACGATATGATTCGCAGGTTTCCTCCCGTCACCTTGTTTTCCATCCTTCACCTCTCTCTATCTGTTGCCTCCTCCTCGATGGCTCCTCCCCAAAGCAAACAGAGATGTTACAGCATCACCAAACACCATTTTTACAACTCAAACGAAATATTTGGACATGAATTTTCCCCCTTTTCTTCTGCTTCATCGGGCTCAGCCTCAGCGTAATCCCCCCCGCAGAGCCAAACAACTCGTAATTGAGCGTGGTAATTGGCAAACATCTTCATCTGCATTACCTCAACAGCCACATCCGTACGCTGGTCGTTAAAGGTCTTAGAGGTTTAAGCGAGCCATACGTGCCAATTACATCTGCTGTTTGCGCTCAGAGGCTGTCGTCACCTCAGGCTAATTTTTCGCTTCAGCCCCAATTACACCATTTAGCTAAAGTGGAGTAAAAAATCTATTTATGGCTTCCTAACGGCTCATCCTGAGCAGCTTTTCATGGGAAAAACTCGTCATGTTTCACTTGTTAAGGCTCATAAAGTTTTGCATTCAAACAACAGAAAGACAAATTAAAAGACAACAAGCCGAAAGGCCCCCCGAGCTTCCTCCTCACGCTGCGGCTCACTTCCTGTCCGACAGCTGAGAAAACACAGCGGATTTATGACATCATCACCGTGGGACAGCGGGGCTCGCTGGCCGCTAATGGGGTTTTTATTGGAGGGGAAAGCACCTGGATGAAAAGAGAGAACAGGCTGTTTGTTTAATGGCGGCCATCACCACAAACAGACGAGGGGCAGAGGAGGGGTGGGAATCAGTCTGAGGGAGCAGAGGACGGCCGCTGGGCGTGAGTGTCTCTCTTCCGATCGATTCACCTTTAATGATACTTTGACAAGAGAGCACACATTGCACATGTGCACATCTGCACCGCATTTCCCAGCAGTCATGTGTCGCACACGTCTGTGATGTCTTCAAGATCGAAATTTTGAGTTTTATTGCAGCACTTTAATCAGATTTGGAGCTGCAGCACACTAACTTTTTTTTTAAAAGTCACACGATTGATTGATTGAAAGTAACTAACTCCATTTTTCTTAATGAACAGCGTTTCTTCATGTAGCAAATGATCTGAATGTCAGAAAGACGAAGGTGGTGATCCTACAGTTAATTAGCGGTTAGCATCAGATATGCTAAGAATCTTGCAGAGCAAACACAAACAACAACGTTACATTTATAACATCAACTCAAACAGCCAAAGTGAAGAATTTAAACAAAAAGAAAGCAGCCAGCTGCTCCCAGTTTGATGGTATTTATATACCGTCCATATATCTGAGAAATTCCACCTTAAATGCCCGTATGCTGAGGCTATCAGTCTGCGGTTGCTGCGCCATCACTCATCCTGCGCAGGACAAACATGTCTGAGATAAACGAAGGTGTTTGGGTTCGCCGTCTGATCGCTGGAGGGGATAGGAGGGAAAAAAGACGGCACAACCTAAACATTCCCATCTAGAGAGGACTGAGGATTTCCCTCTTTCTCTGCTGTGTGTGCAGGCGGCTGTGGGAGCTGCTGAGTTCTCGTTAGTGTTTTCACTTGTTTCATCTCCAGCAGCGTCGACGTCCTGCTCTTTGAGCACGTTTCGTAGCCATCGCGCTGCGTTTGAGGTTCTGCCGAGTCATGTGTGTGTTTGCATGTGGCTCAAGCTGTAATTGGGTTATCAGACTGCCCCGCTGATTAAACTTGCACCCAAAGACCCAACGTTTGCCCCCCCCCCTTGCTCCGCGTTGCTCCCATCAAAGCCCCCCAGTGAGCATGCGGTGTGACAGCTAAAATCTTCCCCCTAGCACACTCGCTGCTCAAAACAATGCGCCTCGACAAATCCTCAGAGCGCCCGAGGGTGTGTGTTCGCGCTTGCGTGCGCGTGCGTTCGTGGACGACACACACACACACTGTTTTTTTTTTCACGTGCGTGGCGGCTAGAATCTGTCTGTCCAAGCACTCTCCTCTATCAGGAAGTGAGGTAGGCCCGATGGGAGCAGTAAGTCCAGAGAGCTTAGTGGCCCAGAATAGGCTCCATTGTGCCCTTTGTGCTGGAGGGGATTTGGGCCTACAAACTGACCAGTCTGCTGGAAGGTGATGAGGATGGAAGGTCTGGAAGAGCCGGGCGGAGACCCGACGGGCTGGCATGAAAACAGACAGGGATGCCAACTGGAAAAGGGTGTCGGGACTCGGGGAGACGCTGGCAGGGGGACAGACTGATCTCTGATAAAATTTGTCTCCATGTGTATAAAAAGCAAAGTACATTATTTGTATAATGTGTGCAAATCAGATGTGAATAATGTGGAATAATAACCCCCCCATAACTTCAACCAAGCAGGAGCAACAGTAAATATTTACTGCTCAGATTTAGCAACTAGCTAGCAGAGAAAGTCGAAGCGTTTAGCATTTAATTTCCTTCAGGAGTGGGTGGAGACCAAACTGGAGATAGAAGGAAAGAGACTACAGTACTTGCATTCATCAGGAGGCCGGACATATTCCTCCAGGTTAATGCTAATGCTGCGCAATGCTGCAGTTTAGGATATAACAGTTTAAGTGGATGGCGATATGTCACCTTGTTTTGGAGTTATTCTGCCTCCTAGTGGCCAAAAATATGACTTGTGCTTTAAGGATTTGTGCAGATTACGCAGAAGTTATGAATATGATAAAGTTTTTAAAAAGCCATTGCTTTGATATTAAAAGTGCTGCTTTTTTTGTAGGATTGAAGTGAATATTTGCATAAAGTAATGAAATTTAAACTCAAAATGCACCTGTGGAAAATCACCACATGAGCCTGCAGTAAAAACCATTTTATTGTCAGCGTTTGGGATGTTGCTCTGAAGACTCAGACGTACTTTATAAATCAGTATGTATTTGGTTTTATGCCTAATTTGCTTGCGTTTAAAGGTTTCGATATCCACAGGCCACAGACAGTTGTTGACCTGTGTGGTTTGATCGGTCGCCCCCTGCTGGTCTTTTTCATTGCAGCATCATGGTCCATCAAAACCTGACGTGATTTAACAGCTTTCCTTTTTGTCTTTAATGGTTTCCCCCCCTTTTTATTCCCTTTCATCCCTTCCCTTTTATCTCTACTCCACGCTCTTCCCCTGTGATCTTCTCCTCTGCAGCCTGCATTTTTTAATTCCATGCCATGTTAGGGAATAAACAGAGGTGCTTTAAACCTTCAGAAACTCACTTCCAGCTGAGTCTCTCTGAAGATCAGATTGTAGTCGCCGTTTCTATGCATTTACTAGCTTTTCACAACTGTGAAAAGTCCCCATATGTCCATGCATGCAGGGGAATGATTAGAGCCTGGCAAGAACAACAAATGCATTGTTTAGTGCCTGCTGGACACAAGGACCCAGCCGCCTTTTCACCTCAACCACACTTCACCTCTCACCTTTTACATAACACCAGACAGACAAAGTGCCCAGCCGAGTCTTTGAAAGTGACTCCTGTGACCTGAAAAATAGATACTAGAAAGACGTCGGAGCCTTTTCACGAGCTGACCCCACAACCCTGTGAAGTGTATCTAACTGTTGCGTAATCACAAACAGACCTGAGCAGAGCTGCAGGAGAAGACGCTTAAAGTCAAAGAAAGTGTGACGGAGACGCAGGGGAGGCGAGGCGTGAGAGAAAGTGGGACCCCCGCATATTTTCCCCGGGTGAAACCAGGTGTGAGCGCGAACCAGACAGCTCTGGCAGGCTGCCTTTACCTGGCACAGCCCTGTCATTACTGCTACCTGCCTGCCCCGAGGCCACGTGGGCTGGAAGCAGAGCAGCTGAGACGCACCGTGGGGTCTTTCTGAGAGTGAGATGAGATGATTGTTAGCTTAGCTTAGCAAAAGACTAGAAACAGAGGGAAAGGGCTAGCATTGCTTTTAGACCACATCCAAAGCTCAGTAATTAACAGGTTATACATCTAGTTTCGTTAACCTGGTTTTACAGGGCGTGATGTGCAGGAGTATTTTCTTTCCCATTGTCACTGTGAGGTGCTAAGCTAAGCTAACCAGCAGGTGAACATAGCTTCATATTTGATAGTGCTGATTTCATGTTGGGTGTCCCGTGCTTCGCTGTACAGAAGCAAACATAAAGTTTAGACAGTCACAAGAAGATATTTATAGTTTGGTGTGACTGTCAGTGTTTATCTCAGGGGTCCGGATGCTATAAACTCCACCTGTGTGGTACTCCCTGCAGGCTAAAACAAACGCTAAAGATTGTTTGTAACTGTTTTTTGACCTTCTCCATAATGTCCCCTGATGTGAGATTTGCTATTTCACTCGTTAAATGGGCTTGTGTCTTCAGGCAGAGCAGTTATATATGAATAGGACCAGGTGTGAAGTGGAACGGTACCTTCTTTTTTGTGTCGTGTGTGTGCGTGGAACTAATAGAGGGGTGTGTGAGCCTTTACCTTGTGTGTAATGATGGGTGTGCAACCTCTATGCATGTGCATGTATATGTGTGTGTGTGTGTGTGTGTGTGTGTGTGTCACGGACTGTATAGTTCACCGTGTGTGAATGTGTTTATGCGTGCATGCTCTTTTATGCTGTAGCCTGTGGTTTAAGTTTAAATTAGGTTAAGTTAAGGGCAAAGTTAAGGGTTGAGGATTCATAAAACATCCTCTGGCACACATGTGCATGCATGCAAGCGTTTACATGCATCTCCGTCCTATAAATGCAGCTATAAACGTCTCATAAATGTTAAACGTACATCTGCAGCACTGGTTTACTTCCTCAGTTAACATTATTGGGTGTCATCTTTCTGAGTGAATTTATGAGCACATTTCCTCGCCGTCCATGAATCAAAACAAAATAGCTCGGTCTAATTTTTGATGTGACATATATTCCCTGTTTGCAGGTTAAAGACACAGGATCTGACTGTGGAAACAATAATAATGTAGATTTCAGCCTCTGACTCTTCTTTGACCCGACACATCTGTCCGTCCTCCTCCCTCCACCTGTCTCCTCTCTCCCTGCTCTGTCATACTGCTTTAAAATTTAAACTAATGGCAGGTTGTCAGTAGTTGGAGTTTATGTGCATTCGTCTCAGCAATGTCTGCTTCTTAAGTAAGAGACTCCTTTGACTTGTTCATTCATCAGCTCTAAATCAGCACAAACCACCTGCTAATGTTGCTTCTTTTTGTTTCTACTGCCATCATGTGGTTCAAATTGGTAGTGCAGCCAGTCACCTGCAGCGCAAGCACAACCATATCAAAACAAAAGCTTTACAATTCACTTTTTTTGTTGGAATAACCCCCATAAAGATGCATCCTTTAAAAATAAATAGCATTTTCTGGTAAACTGTCTTTTCTTTGTGAAATCCACGTTAGCTGTTTTTCTTCCAGACCACCGTCTAAGCCCGCATGCCGCTGCATGCCCACATAAAGCACTTCACCATCCCTCTGAGATTTGGGATTGTGAGGCACACTCACGTGCTAACGTCCCTCCACAAGAAAAAAAAAAAAACACAGCTGGCTCTTCCGCCCTGACTTGTTCCCGTCTCATGTAAACACATCCATCGGATCCATAGCACAAGTACAAAATGGCTTCCCCAGGAATTTGGTTCTGCGAGTGTTTCCCCGGCCTGAAAACGACTGACGGTGGTGTGAAATGATGCTGATGAAAGGAGGGAATGAACGATGTGCAGATGAACACGCTGTGTTTACTCAGACGTCAGATAAAGATGATGATTGGACGCACAAGGTGTCATATGCAGGTCACTCCACCTGATCGTTATCACATCGCGATTCAGAGACTTTGAATCACTTATCAGAGAGATGAAAGGAGTCAGCGTTGGTTTGGTGCTCAAATTTAACACAAAAGGAAACAATTGAAATGTGCAATAACTTTTAAAACCCCCTAAAAAAAGAAGAAATTGTTTATAACAGATTCATACATAATTATAAGCTTGTTTAAGGACATTTTTTAGTGTTCTTAATGCATTTCAAACAATTATGACTTCGCCCATGAAGATATATTTAATATGTAATTACAACTGTGTTAAGCTGACATTAATTATCTTTTTTTAATTTGACTTAATACCAATAAACAGAATGAAAAAGGAGCCTCACAGTGGACAGCTGTTGTTGTTTTACTCCTTCTTGCCCCGAAAAATGACTCTTCTCTCTTCTCTCAGGGTCGTCCGGGGCCTCTTGGTGAACTTGGTCAAGGTGGAGCAGAAGGGCCACGTGGGGGCGTGGGGCCTACAGGGCCCAAAGGAGAGAAAGGCCACATTGGACTGAAAGGACCGTCTGGCCCCAAAGGAGACAAGGTGGGTGTTATAGATCTTGACGTGGCTCATGTGTTGTTCTTACAATAGAGTATTCGTCAGTGAAGCAATAACCTGTTTCTCATATGTCTTCATATCAAATATGTTCATTATTTAACTTGAACTATTGGTTTTATTGTATTTCTTGATCATGTAAATGTGCAAACTTTCATCCAAACACTATCAATCAGAACTGTCTGCAGCCACCAAGCAGTAGCATGTGTTCACCACCAGGCGGTGCTGTGTTCGATGATAATAAATTAACACAGTGGATTATTGATTTATACAGGGACCTATGGGAGTACCAGGGTTCCAAGGAAGTGATGGAGTACCTGTAAGTAATCCAGAAACACAAAGCATGTGCACACTTTAATAAAATCCTTCATCATCCTGTTGTTATTCTCATAGTTTGTACTTTCATGAGTTAGCATTCCTATCTGAAGCAACCAGTGGTCAGACATTATTTCTGCCATGATGACACAGACACAGATACTGAGAAGTGATAATAAATAATATGTCTTGGATAGATGGATGGATCATTTTAGTGAGTAAATCTCTAATAAAACAGCTTTAAAGTTGCAGCTTTGTTGTCATTATACTAGATAAGTTAAGTTAAAGGTGGCAGGATTCCTCCTCCTGTGTGTTACACCTGTCAAAGAGTCACATATGCAAAATCGAAGATCAATAAAGGAAATTAGATCATCTTGTTGTTCAGGGTCTGGATCCAGGTTTAGGGTTAGGGGGTTAGGGTGTGTATCCTGCACTCTGAGTCTCTGAGTTCACACCGTCTCATTTTCATAATACTTCTGGGAAAAATCTGACTCATGACTTGTTTGTATGTTAAGACACATTATGACCGCCACCAGTTCTTGTTCTGGAAGTGTTCACCCTCCTCTCCCTCACTCTGCAGGGTCACCCTGGTCTGGAGGGCAGCAGAGGACCACCAGGGCTGGATGGTTGTAACGGGACCAGAGGAGAACCCGGAGACCCCGGCTTCGGGACAGGAGGCCCTGGACTCCCTGGACTCTCTGTGAGGACAAACTTTGATTCCTCATATATTCCTTGATATGTTGGATGCTTGAATCTCATCATTTGGAGAACGTGGTTTATTGTCGCTGCATGTGATAGATTGAGGGATGACGTTCTCTCCTCCAACAGGGGCCTATCGGGCCAAAGGGTCAGAAAGGAGAACCTCGTTACATCTCCGATGGCATCACGGTAAGGTTTCACACACATACATACAAGATAACAGATTTCTGCTTTTTATTGGCTTCATTACGAAAATGTTTTGTCCTTCCAAGAAAAGAAAAAGTGTGTTTTTGTCATTGTTGTGTTTTCAGTTCAGTAGTTTGTCTTTTGGGTAGATCTCAAAAACCTGTCAAAAGATTTAATGACATTTGGTGAAAAGTGACAAGTTTTTGGTGAGAATGGCGCCACCGTGTGGCCATATTCGACAACTCCTGAACTATAAAGTGTAAATCCCCTTTTTTCTACATATTTTCAATAATCTGCACCACAAATGGTTCATAGAATAAATTTAATTTTAAATGAGCCCAAAGAACTATTTTGGTGTTTTGATATTTAACGTTATTTTTCCATCATTTGACCTATTTTATACTGTCACAACTCGTGCAACACATCACACCTGCACCCATCAGCTCTGAGCCGGTCTGCAAGCTTTGACAGTATTTGGCCAGCAGGTGGTGCTGCAGTGACAGTACAGTTAAATTGAATGGCAGAGAAATCAGTCTGGCTCAAACTTCATTATTGTCTGTATTTTGAGGCAGATCCACTTTCACAAAGTCGGTAAAAAAAATATTTTATTAAAAAATAAATGTAATCAAAATGAAAAATTAATTAATGTTTTTCTTTTTTCCTCATTTAGAGTCTGCCAGGTTTACCAGGACAGAACGGTCAACCTGTAAGATTTTCACTTTTTCTGTTTACTGTGCAACAACAATCTGACGCACTTTAGAAACCTCACATGTGCTTTAAATGCAAACTGTTCTGAATTCATGACATGATGTGAATCAGACTTTCTCTGAATGAAGTTATAGAAGGAAAGTGAGGTCAGAGTAAAAAGTAAAAGGGCGATAGAGGACATCGCCACCAGAACATGAACTGCATGCATGTCTTTCTCTGCAGGGTATCAGAGGTCCTGATGGTCCACCTGGTGGTGCTGGTCCAAGAGGCCCTGAAGGATTCCCTGTATGTAAACTAATGTATCTGTGTCTCTTCCTCAGACTGCGATCTGAGGCTAAACGTTATATCAAGTTACATCTCATCTCCTTTTTAAATATTTTTTAAATATAATCATAACAGCTATTTTTAACTTTTATTTTACTCTTTGTGTTAGAAAGTTACAAAAATAAATATGAAATAAGTATTTTTTATTCTAATATCAAGTAGTGCTGCTGTTACATTGTGAGTTACACGCTGTTTGACAGTAAATGGGTATAAAAATGTCATTACATGTATAGATCTTATGTTTATTTCATTTTAACAAGTTATTTAAGTTAGAATTGTTTCTGATTTTCTGTCTCTAGGGCCCGCCTGGTCCTCCCGGTCCCCCCGGGCCAATGGTAAGTAAAAGAATAGAGTAAAGCGATGTGTTATATTCTATTATAAGGCCCTGAACAGTGGCTGCGCATGTTGTTGCCTCAGTTTTATGGCTTAAAGGTTCTTGTTCCTCCAAGTGCATTTTTAACCCTTGTTGTTTTCAGGGGAGCCGTAGCGACGGATATCAAGGCGAGAGAGGAGACAAGGTACGCTTTGCTAGCTGAAGAGCTCATGTAGACTCACCTGTCTGTAGAAATCAAATCTCACACACACACACACACACACACACACAGAAAAGTAACATCAATCCTCACTTCCACCACAAACAGCAGAAGAATCCTAGTTAGCTCGTTAGCTTTAATGATGTCATCTCAGGTGTTTGAGGTGCAACCAGAGGAAGTGTGAAGTCCACAACAATCAGCGTAAAAGATAAACCTTAAAAGAAGAAGGTGTGAAAGCTGTTCATCATCTCTGCTGTGTTGTTTTCAGGATGTGTTAGCCTAGCGTAGCACAAAAACATGCAACTGAAAAAAATTAGCTCTCCAAAATTCAAAATATGTCATTTTTTAAGCATGTTTTCAATCTATTTATTTAGCTGGCAAGCTGCTTTTCCTTGCAGTCTTTGTGCTAAGCTAAATGTGGCTAACACGTCTCGCACAGTGAATGCAGAGGTTTCAGTTCAGCTTACAGCAGGTCGCAGTAAAGAAACATTCTTCAGAAACTCTTCTGTTTACAGGTGTTAAACACAAACCCTCATTTTTATATATTTGTGCAGTGGATTTATATATATTATTTATGTGATTCCACTTTTATTGAATCATTTTCTCCTTTATATGTCTTTATATGATTACTGTTGTTATTAGTGCTCTGATCTGTTTCACTGTACCTCTGCTAACACACACATAGACAATACTTACACAGTGAAGTGGAAGTGTGTTGACCCCGTGAGGCTGAAACCAGTTCTCATATATCTGTCAGTTTCCTGAAGAGCGTTTCTTTTCTGTGGCCTGATCATGACTTCAGCGCTTTCCCTCGCTTCCTTCACGTAAACATCAGCCAGAGACTAGCGCATCAGAACGGCAGGCTTAGCGTGCTCGAGCTGGGTCCTCGGCGTGTGTGTGTGTATGAGTGTGTATGCATTTACGTTTGTGTGCATGTTTGTAAAATGAACTGGTTGGACACAATAACTGTGCAAACCTGACTGGTGGCGGCTTGGCAACCTGCACTTCCTCCGTCCAACACACATTAATTGACCCTCCGTCCATCCTTCCCTCCGTAACCCCACCCATCCTCCTCTCTCCATCCCCACGGTGACGCAGCTACTGAACTGTTTGTTGCATCCGTTTCCTGTATGATAAAAAGATCACATGAACCTCTACTTGATTCAGTCTGGTTTGTTCTTTCGGGTGATCTGTGCTGCCACTGAGACAAGTCGCAAACTCGCCTGAGACGAATCCTAATCAAATCCCAAATTCAAATAGAAAGAAAGACATGTAGCTCTGAGCTTCTCCGATCCAGAATCTACTTTAAATGCTGTTTGTGAGTTGGCCGGTGGCATCGCACATTTGTTTCCCTCACTGCTGAATGACAGTTCAGAGATTTTACCCCAAAACTATAAAAAAGATTAACTGTTGAAGGGAAATTCCTACAATCCTGACCTGACCCTGCAGCGTTTGGTGGCTTTTAGTATTAAAAGTCTCCCTAAAACAAAGAAAACTGCACTCATGATGAGAATAGAGGAAGCCTTTATGAAAAATGTCTGAGCTGTCACTCTGGAGGTCGACCTGTGGGCTGTAACTGGGTGCTGGAATCACTTGCTCCTACTTCCCACGTTGCACGACATCTTCCCTTTAATCACATCTGTGGGCATCTGGTGGTGAACTCTGGGACTCTCGACTCCACGACCCCCATCCACCCACCCATCTCACTTTGAACACACGAGTACTAACAGTCATCTTCCTCACACACACTGCATGCATGCGATGCTCAACCAGACACTGACTTCAGACAGACGCAGGGTTGAACTGGATGTGGAAACAGCTGGATTCGCTGCTGAGCCTGTTGAAAGACATTTCTGTAGGACGAAGTTCAGATTGCCCCGCGTCGCATTTGTGTCTCTCTTCGAGCCGCGGGGAGAAACGGGCTCGAAATTTAATAAAACTGATCAGCGAGAAAGTCAAGATGAAGCATCCCTGAGCTCTCTCTTCTCCTCTTCACTCTCTCTTCTCCTCTCTCCTTTCACTTTCTTTCTTTATCCCTCCTCATGCTTTTCCTCAGTGATTTTATCGCTTCTTCTTGCAAACATGAAGCTTTGTTCTTCACCTGGAAAACACTCGTTTGACCAGAAATCTTGACTCAGAGTCCACTAACAAGCTTTTTCCATATAAGTGAAAAGTGGACCTTCAAGTTAAGACTTTTTGTCAGACTACTTCTTTTACTTCTTTTCTATCTGTCTGTCTATCTAGTTTGTTTTGCACGCTATCTATTCACATTATATGGCCAAAAGTATGTGGACATTGTGCTTTTAATTCCCTTTTAATCAGCCTTTTTTTCAGTGTTTGGTGAGGAAGTATGATGGATAAAGATAAAAATCGACACAGCAGAACCAAAGATATCAGCTTTTTTACTCCATGCACAAAACCTGGTGCATGCATTACCCACAATGCAACTCAACCACTGACAGCTAGGTTGAAGATTCAGGGGTGCAGGTATGCTCGCAGCTAAGGTAGCCTCTAGCAGAGATGAGGAGTGGGCTGCAGAGGTCTGGTGAGCTCACGTCTTTCTCTCCACACACTCAGATCTTTTTTTTCATTTTCAAACTTGTAGTCTGACTCAAGTGACATCACTTGAGGCAGTTCATCAGATTCCTCGCAGCTTCCTCTGGAGCCACAAAAAGCTTTTTAGCCTGGTCAGAAGACCTGCTAGTGATGAAGAGCTGCCTGCAGGTGCTGCACAGTGCAGAGTTGTAAACGTGATCGCAAGAATCCGGAATTGGAAGAATTGTCAAGATCTGTGTCATTGGAGGCACAGTGGACCTGGTCACTTGTAGGCGATCCAGGGAGGTCTTGCTTCGGCGGGTGGAGATGGAGTTACTGTGCAGTAGTGGAGACCTGCAGCCAGGGTCTTAAAATCTGGTGTTGAGCTTTCCTGGAGGAGTGGAGGCTGGTGTAGCAGCTTGTTAAGGACCACAGTTTTGAAACGGTTGCAGCAATCTCACATGAGGGTAATATCCAGCTGTCCGCATACTTTTGGCCATGTAGTTTATGTATCTTTCTATCTGCTCTTTCTTTGTTTATCCTGCATGTTTTCTTCGTCTTTTGCTGCACCTTCCTCCATCTCTTTTTTATATCCTTCATCTCCTCCTTTTCATCTCTCCTCCCATTATGACCTCCTTTCTCCACCTGTTTCTCCTCCACCCCCACGAATCCTCCTGGTTGGCTAACGGTGTGTTGTGTGTATTTCGGACTCCAGGGCGACGTGGGTCTTCCCGGACCCAGTGGTACTCCCGGCGACGGGTCACTAAGAAGCGAACAAACTCTCACTATCTACAAAGGAGATAAGGTAACACAGCAAGGGAAGGCTAGGAGCAGAAGATGTAGCGCCTTCACAACACACACACACACACACGCACACACACACACACACACACAGATGTGGTGGGGTTTCACTATAAAAATGGTAAAAAGAAGGTCAATAACAGCAGCAGCTGTTTGTTGTGAGAAACTAAAGAGGAAGAGGAGCAGTGATTGCAGCAAACTTTACAGCCGTGGAGGGGAGGAGATGCTGGTGCAGATAAGTGAGGAGGAGATTTGGGGGGAAGGTGGAGGAGAGGCTGGTCCAACCGAGCGTCAGTGCATCTTTTTCTTCACACGATGGAGTTTGTCATTCACGCTTTCTACAAGCAGAGCTGCTCGACTGGAGTTTATATTAAATCTAGTCCTGTTCCAAAGGTTCACAAAGGGATTGAATGGGTGTGAAAATTATAAGGAAAGGAGGTCAAAGCTTATTATAGATAGGATTTTATTTTTGATTTAAGGGTTCAGTCGCAACAAATTTGGTTTTGGACGAGGTTGCAAAATAATGTGGAACAATGTGTTTTTCAATGAAAACATTAGACTGAAGCCAGTTCACTTCAGCAAAGGGAAGCTTGGAGGAAAATGGAAGGAAGTAGTGAGGAGGAAGTAATTACAAGTCCTACATATCTTGAATTCTCAAGAATTTCCTTCTGATTTAATAAAGTTTTATCTTAGTACAATTTAAGTCCTACTAACTTATCTGTTGTAAGTAAGCATAGCCGACCGTTCAAGTCCAAACTATCACGCTTGGAGGTCCATGCTCGACCTTGGAAATAGCAGTCTGACAAAAAAATTCCTAACAAAACATCAGCTAACTTGATGTTTCTGTAGCTTTCAACCACATGTTGTGACCTTCCTCCAGAGATGGAGTTGCTCAGTTGTCAATCATGGAACCCATAGGCTATCCTCTGATGGTGAGTTAGCTGGCCATCAGTGGATTTCATTTTGACTCTTTACTTGCATGCAACCAAAGTCTGCTCTGACATGATTGGTCAACACTACTCAGACTACAAGCAGAAACCAGAAGGCTTCTGATACCACAAGTAAGTACAAAGTTTAGGCTCCAGGATGTCGTAGAAAGCATTGGACAGACGTGTGTGCTTGCTTGCGTTGAGAAAAAAAGCTGAGAAAAGCTGTAGCTTGAATATTTCGACCAGCTCTTCCACTGAGGGGTCACTCAAACCAATCAGCTCCTTTCTGCCTCCAGAGATTCATGAACTAAAACCTAAAGCACTGAACTTCACACTGAGACCAGCCTCTCATCAGCACCCCAAAGAGTCCTCGCCTTCACTCACTGTGTGCGCAGCAGCCCCTTCAGTGGCTTCGCCCACAGTCGGTCTCGACGGTCCCCCATAAACGCCCCAAAATTCTGCTGTTGTTTTCCCGCCTCCTTGTCCCGCCCTCTCCCCGTCGCCACGGTGACCAGCGTAAACAGCTCTCTCTTCCTCGGTTACGGCATCCAGGGCGACGTGGGCTTGCCCGGCGACCCCGGCCAGCCAATGATCAATGGCGTTGTGGAGTTTGTGGGTTTTCCCAAAGGAGACAAAGGAATGCAGGTTTGTTGGAAATTGAAACACTTTTCATGGTCGACATTTCTAACGCAGGATGTCCCACGCTGTGTCCAAGCTGGACAGGCTGTCCAAATACAGCCATGTGTCATCGAACCTTCTGCCTCACCTTTACAAGCCTCTCTTGGTCTTGAAGTCCAGTATTGAGTATTGGCTACCAAACAGCAACCTTTTTAATTTGGGAAGAGACCAAGAGATGACGCGATGGTTTAATTTTCTTTTAACACATAATCCAGGACTTTTTTTTTTTGCAGCACTCAAATTTATTTAATATAATTTAATATACAATAAGGCCATCTCAAGATCTGGAATCAGACATACATTTGGCCACTCAGAAGCAGCGACTGTGTAAAAGGGCTTGTTGTAGCTTTGGAAGCTTTAAATAAAGTTCGTCAAGAAGTGCATAGGCTACTGAGACCACTACAGTTGAGTTTAGTACTGTACGAGTATAAAAGCGCTCTCAGCACTCTGGATCATCCACCCTGGATTCCTCAGCGTTCCAAGCCCAACACAGTGCATCCTCTGAGGGGCTCGATCAGCACTGTGGCTCGTCCTAGAATCTGTTCAACGTCGGCATGATCCGCTAATTACTGCCGTTATCTATGAGGCCAGTTCAAAAGAATGAATTCCTACACTAGCGGTGCAGTTTTTGTTCTTCTCATGTTTCTTCTGAGTGAGATTTTACTGTTCGTGTGTACTTTCAAAGGTAAGTTTAAATACAGATATTGTGTGAGATAATACCAGAACACTGTAAAACCAGAAAACTAGATACAGTCTATTCACTGGGGACTCTAAATACCCCTCTGGGTTTAATTTTCACCTTTGTTCTCTCTCTGTCTCTCTCGAAGGGTGAACCTGGCCCAAAGGGATTCAGAGGAATTCCCGGAAGTCCTGGCCGACCTGTAAGTATTTTCTCCAGCACTGTCAATGTTCAGTGGCCTTTCTGCACGAGCGAATAGAAATATTGGTCATGTGTTAAATGATGATGTCATACCAAACAGACAGAGATCAGTGAGAGGAAATCTGTGTGATGAAACTCAGCTAAGGCTGTTTTTGCTTGTCTTCAGGGACCTTTCGGCTATCCTGGTGAATATGGAGAGAAAGGCATTCCCGGATACCCCGGAGCAAGAGTGAGAGCTGACAGATGACTGTATTCTAGAAGTTTCATACGTTAGATTAAAGATCGTGATTTCTAACTTGTCTTGTATTTAGAAGCATTGCTGTTGTGCTGCTTCCACGTAGAAATGGTTCCTCTTCCTCTCTCACCTTTCCTTTTCCTCTTCCTCTGTGGTGGGTGTCGTCTTTGATTCCACCAAACAGGGTCCTCCTGGTTTCAACGGCCCTCCTGGATCTCCAGGACAACAGGTAGGCTTTTGAAATACTGTATATATACTCAAAACCATAAACAGTGAAGATGGACTGTGAGCCATTATACTGCAACCTAGCCACAGAAAATACAACCTTCTGATTGGCTGACAGGACTCTTCAAGTATAATTCTGGTCAATGGTTTTATTGTATTGCATTAACCACAGCATTTATCTAGCACTACCTCCACTTCTACTGTATTTACTGTTCCTGTGGGAGCACATTTTGTGCTGTATTAGGACTTATAGCATGTAAAGCTGCTTGCTGCATGCTCAAAGGTTCCCTGCAGTGCAGTGTAGTCGTGCATTTTGCAAAAACCCACATCACCTGTGCAGTAAACTCAAACCAGATTTGTTTCTGCCACAGGGATACAGAGGCAACCCTGGTTTCGCCGGGCAGCAAGGATACATCGGACCCAAGGTAACCCTTTTTAAAGAACCCTTTTCCAGCTAGTAGATGCTTATTTGGTTATTGCATTGTGGGACGACAGTGTGCATCAACACGACATTAAGTTAAGCCTAAAGTTTCACGACTTTTTCTTACATAAGATTTTGTTCTAAATTGGTTGCATTTGTGTCTAATAGGGAGACCAGGGAGACCCCGGACCACCAGGACCTCCAGCTTACATTAGTGATCTGGGCACTTCTGTTCAAGGTAACACAAACACCAAAATAATTTAATGGATCGATCAGCGGCTGACTGTAAGTTATCATTTAATATACATCTGTGTTGACAATCTCTTCTCTGATTGGCTGCAGGACCACCAGGTGACGCAGGTTTCAGTGGCCTACCTGGTGCCCCTGGTGACCAGGGACCTCCAGGATTACCAGGAGCACCAGGCCAACCAGGGATTGGAGGTATTGGTTCAGGTAATATTTGCACACTAAGTGGTTTAATAATGATAACTGCAAAAATCTCACTCAGAAGGGAAGAAATGGTTTATTTTCACTCTGAAATATCGATTTATTAAATCAGCCAATCATCTCACCTCGTGCAGGTCGTGGCGGATCCCCAGGTTTTCCAGGGACCACAGGCCCAAAGGGAGAGAAAGGTAGCCAGGGCATACCAGGCTACGGCTCCGAAGGAATCCCCGGCTCCCCTGGACTTCCCGGACCCCCCGGCCCTCCCGGACCTCAGGGTCCTTCTAGTATGTTCACACGGAATCGACTGACAAAAGCTCTTTGGTCCTTCCTTCACAGGTGGTCATCATGATGAGGGCTGCTGTGGGTGAAAAGGTAGAACTCCACAAAGGTCCTGAAGGTCATTGCAGCCAATGAAAGACCCCCAATAGTAGTTATTTTGAAGCTTAGCCGCTGTTTATGTTGTCTGATCTTTATTTGTCTTTGACAAAGCCCTTCGAGCTGGATTCCTTGTATGAAAGCATGATAATAATTACATCTGCTGTGACGAAAATGATGCACAAAGTAAAAACTTCCAGATGAGGATACAGCATCTCTGGACACAGAGACGGAGCTGGCGTGAAAGAATTCACAATGACAAAGTGGATTATGTAAATTTACCAGCCATAAAAGCCAGTTCATCGCTAAAAGTACAAGAGAAGCTAGAAACAGACTTTAAAACATCATGGCTGACACATTTAACTGTCCTCCAAGGCTTGGTCCAAGGTCCCTGCGTCATCCATCCTGAGTGGTCCATCAGGCCCAAAGGCAGGTATCCTAAAGGCGGCCATATTGCTATGATCGCCATGGCAATATTGGGCCTGCAGAAACAAAAGTCCAAGCAACAAACACAACTTTCAGCAGGCAGCTTTTTATTCATGCTATTCTCTGTGGAGGGTGCGGTGGTAAGTACAGCTGAGAAGAGCGGAGGCTACTATAGGCTTCAGACTTGGATGGGAGGATCTCTCTACTCCAAGATGCTTTTCTCATCTTTGGCCACAAGGTGTCGCCTGCTGTGAACATAATTCACAGATTTTATATGGACTTCATGCATGGCAGCCATATTGTTTGCAAACAGGGATTTTATTTCTTATTTTGTCGGCACAAATGCATTAAACGAAGGAAAAAATGGAGACACAAGCTGAAGGAAAAATAATAATAATAACACTGATGATAAACATGCACCCGCTTTTCTTACAGTTTCTTTGGAACATATTTAAAATATTTCATCTCTTTGACATTATTTAAGGTGTTTTACATTCGAGATTCTACATTCTTGCAGCCTCACAAATTCCTACATATGTTTGGTGGCGAGAATCTCAGCTCAAAGGTTACTTACTAAGGTTTCGTCAGCCGTGAACCAAGACAAAGGTTTTTATCTCCCTCCTATTAATGACAACTTGTTGTCATGTGACCAGAGTTCACATTAAAGGGTTAGTTTTGATTCAGTTCAATCAAATTTAATATCAGTTTAAGCATAGGATGTAGAATATTTTCACTGCTTTACCTTGTTGTCAGACAGCCTTTTCCAGTGGGGAACTGAAGACGTTACATCCATCTATGCTCTCTACAAAGCCACCAGACTTCTTTGACAAACACAGTAATTTTACCTTGCAGCACACAGGAGTTGCTAGTCCACCACTGCCTCGGTCGGTTAGTTTGTTTGTGCTACACTGTTTAGTTTGGGTGCAAACTACCGTGTTAAAACATAAAAGTTATAGAAATAACACAAAGAAACTAACCGATAGAGGCAGCAGTAAAGCAGCAACTGCTGTGTTTTGCAATGTAAAATTACTGTTTTTGTCAAGGGAGTCTGGTTTGGACCATGGCTATAGCTTGTGAAACAGCTTCCCTGTAGGAAAGGGCTGTCAGACAGGAAGGTAGACGGCCCTCCAAGGTAAGGACACCTGAGCCAGCTCCATTTGCTGCGCTTGGAAGTTGTGAATCTGCAGTAAGTTGACCTTTGACCTCACATTCTCTTCACCCTGAAGGTCTAGAATGAGCATCCATTCACAGATGGCACATTTACATTTTCACTGGACACAAGACAATTAGATGAGTGTGTATTGTTAGCAGTTTGTTTCCTTTGTTTGTGTAGGTGCCAAACTGCAACAGCCTATGCATGCTGCTTACGGCAGGTAGCTATTAGCCATTAGGGTCGATTTAAAGTCACTGAATGGGTTTATGCTACAGTACAATTCTGTTTTATATTTTAATACAATATAAACAAGTTAATGCTTTTTTTGTTTGTTTTTTAAATAAGCATCTGTCACCTTGCAACAGCTGCTAAACTCTTTCACGTTACATGCTGACCAAAAGAGACTAATCCTGATTTCACACCGTGGCAACAAGCTGCACCTGCACTGTGCTGCTTTAAATGATTCGTGTGAACATTTAGCAATGAGTTGTGCATAAAAAAAGCTCCCTACGTGACAGGATAGTCACAAACATCCATTGTTTTTCCATCTTACATCAGTCGGTGCAATTCAGCTTAAGTTCAAGCTGTGTGAAATCCAAAAAAAAATCATGTGCTCTGTTTTTGTGTTTTTGGCGTCTTTCTTGCTATTGCTAACTTTATGTGGGTGTGTTTGTGTGTGCGCCTGCAGGTTCCCCCTTAGGTATACCCTCTGCTGGACAGCCTGGGTCACCTGGACCCAGAGGAACGCCGGGTAACAGAGGATACAAAGGCTTCAGAGGTACTCACACACACACACACACACACACACAAGTTTAAACTCTTTATCAAGAAACAAGTTAGTCAGAAGCTCTGATGTCCCACCTTCTGCCTTCTCTGTCGCCTCGTTTCCTCCGTCCTCCAGGTGATCCTGGCGACTGTGCCTGCCTGGGAGGAGGCTCCCCAGGGTCCCAGGGGTTACCTGGATCCCCAGGAAGCCCTGGCAGCCCCGGCTTCACTGGACGAAAGGGTGAGGCCGGCGACCACGGTTCACCTGGCTTTAATGGCGTCCCGGGATCTCCTGTAAGTAGAAGCTCTGCTGCCACAGCTTTCATCACACTTTAGGCTGTTGTAGCGCACAGATGTTATATGTTGTAGAGTCTTTAATAGTGTCACGTTTTAAGTTTTCTGAAGGAATTCACAGATTTCTGTCCGTCCTCCTGCAGGGCCGTGTTGGTGACAGGGGCTTCTTTGGTCGTAAGGGAGAGAAGGGGGCGTCTTACTATCCCAACCTGGGTTTGGGGGTGAAAGGAGAGCTCGGATCCACGGGACCCAGAGGGCCTACAGGTGAAACTGGAAAACCTGGCAGAGATGGACTGCCCGGCTTCCCCGGAGCCCCTGGACCCCCAGTGAGTGCTTACACACACAGTGTTCATGTTAATCTGAAGCTTCTCATCTGGCGAGCCATCCTTAAACAACTTTCTCTCCCTTTTCCCGTCTTTCCTCCCCCTCTCCTCCTCAGGGCGACGCTGGCTTCGGCACGTTTGGAGAGAAAGGTTTCCCAGGGTTCCCAGGGGCCAAGGGTCGTCCTGGAGGCGCTGGCGAGCCCGGCATCGGCTACGTCGGAACGCCCGGCTTTCGCGGAGAGCCCGGAGACCCTGGTATATCTGGGTTGCCTGGGCAACCAGGTTTACCCGGACCGAGAGGTAAGTGATGCCAGGGGAAGGAACAACGGAAGGAAAAGAAGAGAAAGGAAGTGCTGGGTGTGTGTGTGTGTGTGTGTGAGCGTGTGTGTGTGCGTGTGCGTGGATGTCAAGCCGTATTCTCCCCCACAGGGTGAAACCCCCGCCCATACATCCATCCCCACCAATCACCATCCATCCTATGTGTACTGTAGTTACCGTAGCAACCTCACCCTAACACCCTAAACCATTAGAGGACATTTCTATGGCACAAACAGCTCCGGGTTCATCTGCCTCGCCGAAGCGGCCGAACTCTCCAGGACCCGAAGGGACGTCGCGGCGCTCGTTAGATTTCTCTACCAAAGCAGCTTCCTGCCCTTCATGCCTCGGCTGCAGCAGCAAACTGTTAACTACACGATTAATGGTCTCCATTAATGTGCTTGTACACCTCTTCTGCAGCCAATAATCTATAATCCATGAAACTGCTTCGTTAGTTGACTGATTGACGCACAATGATGAGATTTTAATGCTGATTGCGCAACAACTACTGTGCTTGTTTAGTCTCAGAGGAAGCGAGAAGACTCACGAATCAGATGATTATTCAAATTGTTTTCCTCCTTCAGAGGAAGTATTTTTATTTTTTATTTCTTTGTCTTTGTTTGGCTGAAATTAGGCCAAAGCAGACAAACGTTTAGGCTGATCTAAGCGTAGCAATAAAAGGACGTCTGGGCAGATCAGATCAGGCGTGAATGTGAACCAGACCACCTTTCCATCCGTTCTTCTTCTCTGAGACTAAATGACACAAAGTCCTCCTCGGCAGCAGCTGGCCACTCATCTTCAGTATGAATGCGTGCTCTCATACCGTGATGCTGACAACTGATTCATTTTGCTCTTAATATGAAGGTTATTGTCACTCGCGTGAGCCGAGAGAAGCCGAGACGAGGCGGCGGCAGCGGAGTCGCTCTGACAGACGTGCAGCTGCAGTTTGTCCTGTCACATCTGTCAGTGTAGCCCCTGTCTCTCGCTCTCTCTCTCTCTCTCTCTCCTCTCATTGGGTGGAATAACCTGTTTTTTAAGCATTTGAATATGCTCTTGCCTTAACTGAATGAGCCTTGAATTAATTGAATGGAAGTGATTGCTGATTTGCTGATATCTGTTTGATGACAAAGAAATTTAATTGCTTTATTGGCGCATGCAAATGACCCTGACTGGCTTTGTATGCTGCCATCTTCTCCTCTCTCTCTCTCTCTCTGTCTCTCTCTCTCTGTCTCTCTCTCTATCTTTCTGTCTCCATCCATCCATCCCTCCACCTCTCTGACCTTCCCTGTGCATGTGTATCTGTCCAGGTGAAAACAGCTGTGGAGGGGTTAATGACGCCGGAGAGGGAACGGGTGGGTAACTAACTTTTTCATCCACCAGCCAGAGTAACGAGCCTGGGACAGTTTGTAGCTTTAGTTTTCAGGCAGCCCGGCCACTGGTGGATTCATAAAGTTTCCCTCGAGCCAAGCGACCGCTTACAGAAGCAGTAGAGCGGGAAATTATACCAACTAGAGGCAAGATTTACTCGTGTTCACACGCTGGCCAGACAGGAAGTGATGGGAAGGGGTGGTGCTGCTCAGGGATTTTGCCAACTTTCACCAGTGAATCAGGTATTGCTACATGCTAACTTCATCATGTGTTCACAATGCAAGCGACTTGGTCGACAGGTCACTTTATTCTGGCTAATGCACTGCCAACTGCAAAAGGATTCGAGATGTACTGACTTCAAAACAAAAAGCACACCGAAAAACTTGTTTTCAGAACATAAAAGCTGGGTTTCACATCATAAAAACTTGGTTTCAAATCTTGTGTCTGACATGAAATCAGGTCACACAAGTCAGAGAAATATTATGTTTGTTATACTTTCAATCAATTTTTACACTAAAACACTGAAAACTTTTACTAGCAAACATCAGATTTAGATTCAGATGAGATTAGGTTAGATTTCTGGTTGTTTTAAATTCTGATGGGTGCATGAAAGTACCTGACATCAGGTTTTCAGTCATTTCAAAATAAAAGCACAGATTTCAAAATAAGTTTGCAAAATTGCTGCATTTACAGCCAGTGAGAAGGAAAAGACAAAAAATAAATATAGAAACCTTGTTGTGAATAATAAGTCTGTAATATTGCATCTTTAATAACAGATATAAACGTGTGTTCATTATACCAAGAAACTGTTTTCCTGGGCCTTTGATTGAAATTATGTTAAAGTTTCTTTTTCCTATAAACTTTGTTGTATTAAAATCCCTTTAGTGAATTTAGACTTTGAATCAACCTCACAGGTAGTCAGCCTACTTTTTAATTTATTTGTATCAGAGATGAATCTAACAGGTAAAATGTTATTTGCAGTGCTTCCGTGTGGCCAGCAGGGGCAGTGCATACACTTCCAGTGACCAGTTGCTGCTTTGTTTGCAGTGTGAACACGTGGTCGGCGTTACTCAAAAGAAAAGTCTGTGGTCATCGAGGAAGAAAGACAAACAGTTGAAGTGGAGTCTTTAATGGCTCCACTCTGTTTGACAGACTCACAGAAAGCAAGTAATTCTGGGAAACGTAGTCTGTTTCTGCATTCTGACAACAACGAGCTCACTGTCAATCATTTGTTCACGACGAGCCGATGGAAGCCTCTCGCTCTTCCACTCTGGCAGAGTCAGTCGATGATTGACAGCTGAGTTTCAGCTTTTAAAGATCCCGTCCAATCAGTGGACAGCCGCAGCTAGTCACGCTCTCCTCTTCCTCCAATCAAAGCTGCTGAAACCTGGCGCATGTTTTCAAGCCCTGCCTCTGCTAAGTGCTTTTAACCAGTGAGGGGAGGGTGGGGGGGCAATGGAAATAATAGAACTCACCCCCAAACAAAAGATTGAATTCATAACTTTTCTAATTATTTTAGCGTGTTCACCATCCTCTGACTTTTTAACTGCCCGTCATTGTGATGAATTTGCTACTAACGACTCAATAATTCTCACGATTAAACTCCAAATTAACCAAAACGAAAGCCGTTTATTTGAGAGCGGCGGAGGCGGCGTGAATGGAGGCGACAGACAATCAACGTTGCAAAAGACATTCACGAGAATTTTCTGGCTGATTGCTACAAAAGATGAACCTTTGTGTGTAGTGTTCTCATTATCACTAAACACGTGCTAGTCTTTTAGCGTTGTTTTGCTAGCTCTCGATAGCTTAGCATAACAGAGCACTTAGATGTAGCTTTGCGCTGCTTTTGTTAATGTGTACTGTGATTCAGACCTGGGCCAAATACTGTTCTTCAAACATCTGTGACAGCATTTAACGTTCTCCAGCTCCGTGGAACCATTTACATGTTTGTAATTGTATCTGGACCAGGTGTGTGTTTTTATCTCTTACATGCAAAGAATGAGTAGCCAAAGTTTCTAGTGTGAGTCCAAGTGTTCACTGTAAATGTCTGTTAAAGTGTATAAAGTGTGATTGCTAACCTATATGTGACTGCTACCAGGCCAAGTGCTGCCTTGCACCATACCTGGTGAGGATGGAGACCCCGGTTTCCCCGGTGTACCTGGACGACCAGGTACAATTCAGCAGATGTGTTTTTTTTAATGTGATGCACTTGTTGTTTCTGGCTGTTTTCACTTCACACATGATTTAGTTTAATATTTTTTGTCTTTTTTTAATTCTGTGTTAGTCAAACTGGAAGGTCTCCAGGTCTTTTTAGACCCACAAATATAAAAGCAGTTAAGGTCCAGATCCACTCAGTTGCTAAAGAGACAGTCATGCCATTTCAACAAAACCAGTATCATCGCTCACAACTGAAGTCATGCGTGTCTGCACCTGTCAGGTTCTAAAGGTCAGCCAGGTTTCCCAGGAGGACCTGGGCGTCCAGGGTTTGATGGTGCCAAAGGAGAGAGGGGAGACCCCGGTTTCGGAGGCCAGCCTGGACCACAAGGTAAACCTGCGCGGTAGCCCGTCTCTGTACTTGTTGATCCAGAGCAGAATCAGTGCCAGTGCTTTACTTTGGATTGATTACAAGTTTCCATTTGCAAGTGACTCACGTCAGACAACAAGGAGCAAACGTGACAAGTGGGAGCTGAGAGAGCAAGCGAAAGCAAGGAAATGTGTGTTTTCAGTTTAGACATGTAAACTTTACTGTTGTTAATCACATGGGTTAAGCGGTTTTTATTCCCTGTTGTTGAAGTGATTGTTGCAGTGATTTCCAGATGTTTCCCGATGGTGTTTGTAGATTAAACAGCTGCTAACTGCTGCTGACATCTGGATGTTATTAATTTTCAATCACAAGTCGCCTCCAGTCGTTATCCTGCTGCACAGAACCAGATGCAGACTGACGCACATGGTTCCTCGCAGAGGGTTTATTGCTGACTAACTCACTGTCAGTACATTACTCTTAATCCCTGTGTCCTCCATGCAGGTTTCCCTGGACCCAGAGGGGACCCTGGAATTCCAGGTGTTCCAGGACAGGGTTTTGATGGAGGCAGGGGGAAAGATGGTAATCCAGGGCGTCCTGGAGCCAAGGGCCAGCCTGGAGAGGTGCTGGGAGCCACACCTGGAGCTCCAGGACGGGACGGTTTACCAGGAATCTCTGGAGACAAGGGCCAGCCCGGCACATCGGCAGGACCTGGTTTACCTGGTGGGTCTGAGACGGAGAGAATCACATTATTACGTTGTGAAATCGGTGGTTTCTGTTATTTAGCTCGTTTAACCAGCAGGCTTAACAAGCAAGAACAGCAGCAGGAACATCTGTGAACGTTTTCTTTCTCTCTTTCTCTGTCAGGTGGGAATGGACGCAACGGTATTCCTGGACTGAAGGGAGAGCGCGGAGTCGACGGTCTTCCTGGCATTCCTGGCGCTCCCGGCGCTCCGGGGGAGCCCACTGGTGGCATTACTGGTCGTCCTGGATCTCCGGGCAACCAGGGACTGAGTGGACCACCAGGTGAGAGAAAAGATCAGCAATGCTGTCCATGTTTGGCCACACGGCGAACCAGACTTCTGTTTAATTTTGTATGAATTTAGAAACTTTAGACTCCATGTTTTACATTGGCGAGACCACCTGTTTGTCTAAATAAAGTTACTTAAAGCTTAATTTATAGCAAAAGAAGAGAAACTGTTATTCAGCTTGATCTTGGCTGTCGTCTTTCACATCTCATTCCTTCACTTCTACCTCTTTTCACCGTATTTCTTTCACAATCCCCCGTTTTTGAATCAGACGCCACAGTTTTGTTCTTGTTGTTTATTTGAACTCTGCATCACCCAAAAGAATGTCTTCTTCTCCTGTTTTGTATTTCTCTTTTGTCTTCCTCCTTTCCTCCCTCCTTCCCACACACCACCACCATTACCTCCATCCATCCTCTCATCCCTCCATCCTTTTCTTGGTGTTGGGTCATTCGCTATAGGCTGCCAAGGTGAGACACTCTCTTCCCCATCCCTCCATCCATCCCTCCATCCCTCCCTCCATCCTCCTGCTGTTAGACCAAACGCTTTGACTGCCTGCTCTCGTTTTCTCATCTGTACGGCACAAAAATGTCCATCTCCGTCCATCATTTGACGGCCCGGTTTCTCTTTTCTGGAATCAAGTGAATGATCAAATTATTTTGCGGAAGCTGGTCATTTAAGGACCGTTCACTTTGCAAATAATTAAGCTTGTTTGCTTGTTTCAGATCATTGCAGTGTGAAGGTAACTTGTAGAAGATCAGAGTGAACAGTTTGGCATCATTTGCCTGCAGAGAATATTTTGGAAACCGTCTCTCGATGGCTTCTTACGTTTGATCGTACTGCACCATCTTCCTAAGCAGATGGCGCTGTTTTGGAACTGTAGATTCAAATTTCCTTTTTTTTTTGAGCACCTTAAAGACTTCTCATCCATGTTGGCATGAAAGTTAAGACTGAAAGTTCATTCTTGACCTTATTTTTAGGCAGTTAGTTCATGCGCTTGTGGAAAGCTGGGTTTTAATTTGGCAAACAACCGAGGTGACTTTCGTGTTTCTTCTTCATCTTACAGGCTTCGTTTTCACAGCGTGCTATTTGAATGTAATGCCCTGAAAGAAATCGCAAAACAAACTCGTGAAAAAGATTGTTGCAAACCTAAACTAAATCCAAGCTCAACTAAAACGATATTGCCTCATAAAAATGAAATCTAAAAGTTACATTTAAAGCTTAAAAACCAGCATAACTGGTCTATAAGTACTGATGGATCGTCTCTGCATGCATACATGCAAAGATATGCACTCATGTGTTTACATGAGGGCTTACTTAACGGTCAGAAGAGTGGCTCCAGATGGACATTTTAGCTGTGAGAGATTCAGAAACAGGAAGTCCTCTTGAGAAATGTCACTGCTGATGTTTGGTGTTATTTTTGCAGCCAGCACTAACCCTCGTAGTGTTTACCGCGTTGATTGCAACAGGCTTGTGTGAAGTTTTTTGCCTCAAATGCTGTTTAACAAGTCGCTGCATCAGTGACCACATTAGATGCATTTTCCGCGCTCTTAAAAAAAGGCCTGTTCAGCTCATCCCTTAGATGCTCCTCATGACTGACAACTTAGACAGACGTGCTGAGTTTAACTGGGTGTGTTGAACATGGCTTCTCTTTTTAAGAGTGTAAACAGTAGCGGGTAGTGTGCTATCCTGTAGGACAAACAAACATTAGGCTGTTGAACGTTGCTAATTCAGCCTGGAATTGCACTTGAGTTCCTTCTGCATTTTCACAAAGTCGCTCAGAATAATCTCGGATTTGATCGAGCAAATTTGTGACCATTTTAAACTTCAATGAAAGTGCAATTGCAGCCAAAACAAGGCAATGAAACAATGTAACGGGACATGTGTGTTTACATTGTTGTCTACTTTTTTGCTTTTTGTCAAATAATGTGTGTGTTTGTGTGGTGTGATGTAATTCATGAATTGATTTGGTTGTGTGGGAGGTAAGTTCATTAAGGTAAGTTTATATTCATTGGCTTTGAGTTGTTTTAACTTTATATGTTGTGTGTCTAAATTAAAGCGTTCATTTAAATATACTTTCTATTAATACTGTTTTTTTTTTTTTACAAATCTTGCCCATATTTCCAGTTAAAATGTAGATGAAGTCTGAATCTCTCTCCGCCTTTCTTTTGTCCGTCTCGCCGTCCTTCATCTGTCCCGTCGTCATCCATCCATTGCCAGGTTTCCCTGGTCGCAAGGGAGAAAGAGGAGACCCAGGTTTCCCAGGGCCCGCTGGAATGAAAGGAACTCCAGGACTGCCCGGCACTCCTGGATCACCAGGGCCAAGGGGACCTCCTGGACCTCCAGGACCAGGAACTAGAGAGGGAATCCCAGGAGTGCCAGGAAGGAAGGGTATGCTGGCGCTATTATTTAATAGCTTCTTACTTGAAACATGTTCTCACGGAGACTACAACATTTTGTCCCGCTGTCTTTCCACAGGTGAGACCGGTTTCCAAGGACTGATGGGTTTCCCTGGACTACCAGGTCGTCCTGGAACCCCAGGCTTTTCCGGAGGTAAAGGAGCGGCAGGAGGGCCAGGAAGAGACGGACTCCCCGGTGGTCCTGGATACCCCGGGCAGAAAGGTAGAGTCAGTTAAAAATTGCTGCTTACAACTGCAGTTCAAAAGCAGCATCACAAGGATCCACTAAAGGCCAGAAGAAGTTGGATAGGGGGGTCTACAGCCTGTGAGTGATGCTAACACCCATGTGGGTTTACTTCTGTAGGTGAAAGAGGATTACCTGGCCGCCCCGGCCTAGCCTCTCCTGTTTTTCCGTCAGAGTATGTGGAGAAAGGAGAACCTGGAACCCCCGGAAGCAGTGGACTTCCTGGCTTCCCCGGACCCAGAGGTAGCACTGCTTCCTGTTTATTTTTTTACTAGTGACAGCTGAGATCCTGACTGTAAACATGATGTTGTGTTCAAATGTAATTCGAAATCTGTCATTTCCTGATGAGCTGATTCAGATTTTTCCACGCTGTGTCTGGCTTCAGGTGATAAGGGTCTGCCAGGTCTGCCCGGACGTCAGGGTCTGCCTGGACTTCCCGGCTTCGCTGAGCAGAGTAAAGGACAGCCGGGACAGCCTGGGTTTCCCGGGCGCTCCGGATCGCCAGGCTACCCCGGACCGAAGGGAGAAGCCGGAATCATGGGATTCCCCGGAACATCTGGAACTAGGGTAAGAAAAGGCACACACCTACAAACAGAAACATGTAGCAAGTTCAGCCAATGAGATCCAAGTTCTGATGACTGCTTGCAGGGTGATGATGGTGCACCTGGTTTACCTGGAAACCCTGGAGAATTTGGTCGGCCTGGTGGCAAAGGTGAGCATCAATATCCTGCCACACATGCCAAAAAACATCCTGCAGCCAGAATAATTCAAAGCATAAATCCAACCATTGACTCTCATGTTTTGTTCCTCAGGTCAACCCGGAGACACATTTGGTTACCCTGGAGCTCCAGGAGCTAAAGGCCAGTCAGGAGACTCAGGCTACCCAGGTACCCGCCACCTCTTACCTGAACATAACACTGTTTCATCTGGAATGACCAACAGTGGCTCCTTTAAACAGCTTTCAATGGAAGACATAATGGTTAAAACCCACGATCCACCACTTAGTTATTTACATTTAATGAAACAAAGGAAATCTTTTTAAAAAAACTATTTTCTGCTGATTCACACTTTGGCTGCACCTTAACTCTGGATTTTATTGCCTCCTTTTTGCTTCTCTGGACTACAATAGATGCTTACACTACATTTGAATGCACCCCCCGTTCTACCAGACAACAGTTTCTGTTTAACCCGTTTGTAGGTGCCTTCAACCACAGACTGTTCAATAAAGAAAAGTGGCATCAATGCAGACGTGGTTGAAACCTGCATTCTGTCTAATGGCCAGCAGGGGGACTTTTTTTCACCAAACTTTGGTTTATATTTCTGATGCTGAGAATATGAAAAAGAGCTGATCTCCAAACTCCTTTGAATTTCTGACACATGTGATACGTGATTGATGTCTTCTGAAGGCGGCCGTGGCAATGACGGCACTCCGGGTGACAACGGCTTTCCAGGAGGCCCAGGCTTCCCCGGGACAAAAGGAAGTCCTGGTGAAGGAGGACGGCCTGGAATAATGGGTGAGAGACCCCGACTGTGACGAAGAAACCTCACATGACCCCTTTCTATATTTCCCTCAGAGAGTCACATGGTAACATATTTGCCTCGTACCTTCTGCAGGCTCCCCCGGTTTCCCCGGGCCAAAGGGCCAGCCCGGCTTCCCGGGAAGAAGAGGACCAGACGGGTCTTCCGGTCTGCCTGGACGTGATGGAGGTCCTGGAGCCAAAGGTGAGAGAAGTACCAGTTTACAGTCTGCTTTTAAATGAGACAAGATAACACATCAGTGACGAACTCTCTGTTGTGTTTTTGCAGGTTTGCCTGGATCACCTGGTTTGGATGGACTTAATGGCCTTGGTGGACCTAAAGGTCTCACTGGAACCCCAGGCAAGGACCCCATTACCCACACCAGAGTCTGATGACACATTTCTTTTTACAGATAGCTGTTTTTCATAGTCTGATGAGAGTCGATCCATTTCAGACTAAGATGATGGACAAACAATAATCACAGTGCCATGGTTAGCTGCTCATCTTTGTTTCTTTGGTGACCAGGATGCTCATGCTTGCTCCTGTGTACAAGCATCCTGGTCACCATAGAAACAAACCTGAGGAATAAACGATAAGACGCAGCAGTGATGCTGCAGTTTGCAGGTGTCGAGGATGAGCTGTGGAACATTTTGTTGTATTTGTTTGCAGGTGTGAGCGCTGGAGGTCGCCCAGGTGCTCCTGGTGTTCCAGGGTTGAAGGGAGAGAGAGGCATCTCCTACCCCGGAGGCCCAGGCTTCCCCGGACCGAAGGGAGAGAGAGGACAGTCGGGTGAGTGAGACTTCAAGGACATTAGAAATGCTGATTGAATGGAAACAAAACCATATAAAGTCAAAATAACGACTGCTTCTTTGCTTTTGCGTCAGGTGGTCCTGGATTCCCAGGGTTCCCTGGTCGGCCCGGACCTCCTGGTGAGACTGTGGGCTCAGATATTCCTGGACCTTTGGGGGACCCCGGCCTCCCTGGACTGGATGGAGAGTATGGTAAATACATTTTATCAACCTAGTTTCCTTTCCTTTCCTTTATTCAAACCATTTTTCTTTCCTGTTTCCTTTCCTATGTTCTTTCCTTCCCTTCCCCTTTTCCATTCTGTTTCCTTTCCTTTTCTATCCCTTTCTTTCCTTTCTTTCCTTTCCTTTGTGTCCTTTTTTTCTTTTCCTTTCATCAACTCATTTTCTGTGTGGGGTTTTTTTTATCTTTGCTTTCCTTCCCTCAATCCAACTTCCTCTCCTCTCCTCTCCTCTCCTCTCCTCTCCTCCTTCTAACCCTCCTCTGTCCTCCAGGTTTCCAGGGTCCTCCAGGTCCTCCTGGGCCACCTGGTCCAGGCACAGCCCAGGGAGACAGAGGGGACTCCGGACTCCCAGGCTTCCCCGGCTCGCCCGGCAGGAAAGGAGAGACAGGCGGCTCCGGAGGCTCTGGACTTCCTGGCAGTCCCGGATTCAAAGGTGAAGTGGATCTTTAAATAAAGATGCGACATAATCTCATAAATCATAAAAAATAACCAAACATTTCTGTTTCTTTGTGTTTCTAAAACAAAATGATAAATAAATAAAATGTATTTTTGCTTTTCAGGAGAACGAGGTGAGACCGGCTTCAGTGGAGGTCCAGGCCTCAAGGGTTTCCCCGGTGACTCTGGTTACTATGGAAACAAAGGAGCCAAGGGATTTCGAGGTAGCGGGACTTTCGTCTTTTTCCAGTTTACTGTTCCACCAGTATCCCGTCTTCTTTCTGCTCAAACCTTCATCCTGTATTTTTCCTCCACCCTTCACCCTTCCTCCATCTTTCTCCACCTCTTCCTCTCCAGGGCGTCCTGGCCGTAAGGGAATCCCTGGCGTCACGCTGCCGTTGCCACCGCGAGAGTTCCAGCGACCCTTCGGAGAAATGGGCTTTCCCGGTGAAAACGGAGGCTCCGGCACCCCCGGAGAGCCCGGTCAGCCTGGAATGCCCGGACGTCCAGGTGAGGAGTGAAAGACCAGCTCTTAAAACGGCCCTTAAACACATCATGTTATCATCGTAGTGTTAGAAATACGCTTGTTTGCATTCTTGCTTTGATTTAGGTGAGAAGATTGATTCCGCTCTCATGCCTGTCTTTTAAATATGAGTCAAGGGCCAGAAGACAATTAGCTTAGCATAAAGGCTCACCTAGCTCTGTCCAAAAGTCAAAAAATAATCTAGGAAGTCCAAGAAATTGACAATGAGATCTAACATGTTCATGAACTTTAGAGGTGCTGGTGGGCAGAGCCAGGCTAGCTGTTTCTACCTGTTTCCATTCTTTATGCTAAGCTAAGATAACCAGCCTCACTCTTAGCAGACGTATGAGAGTGGTATCAATCTTTTGTAGCAAAAACAATAATAATAATAATAATATAAACTTCATAATTAAGTGTAATACAGTTCATCCTGTGGTCAGAGAGGCTGGAACATAATGAAGAGGATTTTGAAATTAAATGATAATTAAGGTAAAACACTCCCGCAGGTCCTAAGGGTCGTCCCGGTTCTGTGGGTAAACTTGGCAGGACTGGATCACCTGGTCTGCCCGGATCTATCGGTGACCCCGGACCCCCTGGTTTCCCTGGACCAACTGGAGAACAAGGTCAGCAAGTCTCTGTCTGTCACAGATGAAGCTTATTTCCAAACAACAAAAACCCTGCTCTTTAACCTGGTTATTAACACGTAAAACAACACGACTCCACTAACAGCAGCATTCAAACCTTCTCTCCATCCCAACGTCTGCTCACATTTCTCCCTCAGGTCTCCCCGGTAACGCCGGTCGTCCCGGCGCTCCCGGCAGCGTCGGCCGCAGCTACAGCATCGGCTACACTCTGGTGAAGCACAGCCAGGACTCCCAGGTCCCCATGTGTCCTCAGGGCATGGCCAAGCTGTGGGACGGATACAGTCTGCTGTACGTGGAGGGACAGGAGAAGGCCCACAACCAGGACCTCGGTATGGAAACACATCAATAACACGTTGTTACAGCCGTGTGACGATGGTCTGGCACAGCTGCTTCCTGTCTGCCCATCACTTCCCACAGTGCATGTCATCCTCTGTCTTCTCTGTGTCCGTCCAGGTCAGCCAGGGTCATGCCTCCCCAGGTTCAGCACCATCCCCTTCCTCTACTGCTCCCCCAACGAGGTCTGCTACTACGCCAGCCGCAACGACAAATCCTACTGGCTCTCCACCTCAGCATCCATACCCATGATGCCCGTGGCCGAGGGGCAGATACAGCCTTACATCAGCAGGTACGGAGCCCTCTTGTGTCGTCTGAGGTGGGGTGTTGGTCACGCTGCCACACAGGTGCATGTCTTTAATGGAGCTGTTTCCCTCCAGGTGTTCTGTGTGTGAGGCTCCGTCTCAGGCCGTGGCGGTCCACAGTCAGGACTTGACCATCCCCACCTGTCCCCCCGGCTGGAGGAGTCTCTGGATAGGATACTCCTTCCTCATGGTACACTAAAGGCTCTTAATAAGCATTTTTTCATGATTCTCTGGAATACAGCGGTGCAAGCAAATACATTTTAGTTTGATGAGTAATGCTCGCTATGCTTTAAAGAAATATGTAGTTTTTAGTTTTGATAAATGCAAAAATTACAGGTGAAGAGAGCTGTCTTTTCAAAATAATATGTCCTATACTTGATAAATAATTACCAGCTAAGACACTGCTCCCCACCACCACCAGGGGTCGCCAAAGCATCACAGGGGCTCGTGAGGCTTTCTTGATTTTAAGGGGTGTGGGAATTTTTTTTTTTTTTATCTAGAGTCAAGCTATAGCTCCATATTTCAATCATATCTATGAAGACATGAAGACTTTTGTCACTCAGTCACCGCATAGGTAAGAATTGAATCATCAGCTCTGTCTAGACCTGTGGGAGTGGAATCTGGACCACACCCAGTTTTTGAAAGCCTTTACATTTGCTCATCTAAAAAGTGCTCAGCAAACAGGAAGCGTTGCATTTGGCTTCCCTGCAGAAGCAGAAACAATAAAGAAAGAACTCAAAATGTTGTAAATCTCTGGTTTGCAGCACACGGCAGCCGGCGCTGAGGGCGGCGGTCAGTCCCTGGTCTCTCCCGGCTCCTGCCTGGAGGATTTCCGCGCGACGCCGTTCATCGAGTGCAACGGAGCCAAGGGCACCTGCCACTACTTCGCCAACAAGTACAGCTTCTGGCTCACCACCGTGGATCCCAGCCAGGAGTTCGTCTACTCGCCGGCGCAGGAGACCCTGAAGGGAGGCCAGGAGCGCTCCAAAGTGAGCCGCTGCCAAGTCTGCAGCAAGATCTTGTAGTAGGAGTAGGAGAGTGGAGGGAGGGAAACATCAGGTAACACCTCAAAGGAAAAAAAACAGGTGTTGATGATGGAGGATGAGATGATTTATCGAGAAATCTTTAAAAACAAGAACATGTGACTGACTGAAAACGAGCCCCTCTCCTGCTTCACCGGTGGTTTCAGAATCGAGTCGAACAACTTCGGCCCCATTTTTAGAGTTTTTGACCTGCTTTAGGAATGAATGGCTTGTTAAAAAATAAATAAATAGAAGAAGAGTAGGAGGGAGGAAATGGAAAGAGGAGGGCTCCGCTGTGGTTGCTCTTCTCCAGGTTATCACTGACAATGGTGCTATTGTTTATGTCCTTTGTGTCTATTTTGTGTCTGTTTTCTCGTTACGGTTTTGGCGAGAATCATTCTCGGCTACCTCGGAGAGTGCCACCCCCTTTGGATAGCACTGCCCCGCTTACACGTGTCGCTTCAGATGGGTCCGTTCATGCAGGAGAGTCGAGCATGTTTAAACCTTTTCCCAACTGATCTGACTGAAGTGGACAATTCCGGTTCAAACACACGTTTTTAGCGACGCAGCCGTCGCAAAACTTTTATTTCCTGCTGGCTGCAACCTGCTTTATGTCCCACCTTATGTTACCCCTGTCGCCCTCTGGTGGTTCTGCATGCTTTGCAGGAGTGACTCCGTTGGTTATCATTCATTTCGTTACATATTGAGATCAGATTGCCGAGATTTGACGCTTGCTAGTGAACAATTAGTGCACATTTTTGTCTTCTTGAAAGTTGCATTAATATTAATGTCTTTTTAAAGGAAATGCATCTGAAAGTAAAAATCAGACACAATTAAGAGAAAATGATAAAGATATAAGTACTTTTATGCTGCATAAAATGTAAAGACTGAGGAAAGAAAAACAACTTTTCCAGTCAGAACTTTATATTTTAAATCACTCTCCTGTTTATGACTTCTATGTTTGCGCATCTTTTTCATGTGGATTCTATTTTCTAACACCATAGCAAATAACATTTTCAGATGTCAGCTATGAAATCGCACATATTTCTGCCTCTGAAACAGTGAGAGAAAACATACCCGACAAAAAAGGGCAACTAAAGTTTCACTTTAATAGATTTATTATTGCAAGCAAGTTGCAACTCTCGACAAGCTGATTTTCATATCTTACTTTTTAAACCAAACCACCACCCTGGAAACAGTTGTTTGAGAAAACAACAGCTTTTATGATGACGCTGTAATGTAATCTACTCATAATTTGCATGACCGTGCAAAAACGTGCAAATTGACCAGTGCAGCCTTTCAACTTTACATTTTTCATGTTTCATGTGCCTGTGATCTCTGCACACTTCACAGTCTGACTCTATGGTGCTACAATACCCTGACAGTTGACTTGAAAGGCAACATTTCAAACACATTCTTATTAAACTGCACGCAATAAAACAGCTAACCAGCACTTTCCCTCTAAAAGCAGAACGTGTGCAGCAGTTAGCAGTAGTAATGAATGATGTGAATGAGGCCACCCATTCATAGATATTGCACTGATGTGAACTCATGTGGGCTAGAATAATAAACAAGGCAAATCAAGGGGCTGACTTCCTCTCCATCTCCACCTTCACAGGCTTTCATCTTTATGTTGTGACCAAAACAGTGTTTTTTTGTTTTGTTTTGTTTTTTAACCACAGTTAACCCTTCATTCATGCTAAATTTGCAACAGGAAACCAAACACACACACTCTCTGATAGATTGTTAATTATTGCTGTATATAGTGCTTTCTGTATTTCCCAGCAAAGTATATTAGAGCAAAAGTCTATAAAACTGTTGGCTCTTTATTTTTTATTTTTTTTTATTCCAATCAATGTGTCTTCTCTCTGTCCTTGGATAAGAAGGAGGAAGAAGTTGTCCATGTTCTGTCTGTAAATGTAGATTCTGCAGCCATATTGCAGTTGCAGTTGCAAAGACATATCAGAACAGAATTTACCTTTTTTTATTTTTTACATTGAATTTGGTTTGCAATGTAAATTAAAAGTCTCAAATGACTTGCTGTAGTATGCAAAGAAAAGTAAGAGCAGAATTGATCATTTTTTACATTGAGTTTGGTGTGGAATGTAGATTAAGCCTGACTCTGTTGATTCTCCTCTTTCGCATTATCCTTGGACAGTGGAAGCTACTGAGTGACTTGTAACCACTATGACCACTGCGTCGAGCACATCGCTCTGACTCTCGGCTGGTAGCCCTGATTTTTTTTTGTCACATTTTGCTTCTTTTGTTTTATTTTTCTCTCTTTTTGTCAGCTGTTTTGTAATCTAGATTGTAATTATTTTACTTAAGTCATGATACTATCCCCTGGTTTTATTTACTGAGATGGGAGGGAATGGGAAGGTAATGATGTGTACATTAAATATTATGAAAAAAAAATGCCTTTAGGATTATGTTTTTATATGGAAATATATTCACTGCTGATTATTTAACAGACACAACAGCTGTTTTGTTGTCTGTTTGGTCTTCACCCCTTGTTCCAAACCAAGAATGTTTTATGCAGCAACATACTGAAAGTGGCTGGAGTGACGGAAAAGAAATGCAGTTCTCCTCAAAGAGGATCCATAACACGAAATGGTAATAACATGTCTGTTACTGTAATGTGTATTTCTGTGCTCACACACTTTGAAATAAAGTCTTTAAACTAACAGAGTTTCTGCAGCAGAATTATTCAGAAAACTCAGAAAACAACGAGGTATATGTCAGCATGAATCCCAACTCACCTCCCACCTGACCAGGTCTAAGATTTCTGCAAATGACTGATCAATTAATCAGTTAACTGACAACTGCAGGTGTTGCTGTGGGCCATGAGAACTTGTGACTGAATTTTAAAAAAAAAAGAAAAAAAAGAAATATATATATATAATCAGCAGATCAATCAGATAAATGAAAATAATCAATAGTTTTGGTCCCATACAAAACAGTTCAAAATGTGGTCCACCGCATGAGTCAGAATAATGTAATAATGACATCATAATAGTATTATCTGTCACAGGGGACTTTTTCTGCATTGAGTACTTAGTAGTAAGTAATTTTTCTCATTGTAACATTTTCAATGCAGGACATATTTTTACATTGTGGTATTAGGATTGTTTCTAAAGTAAAAGGCCTGAATGTTTCCTCCACCACTGTTGTGGGTACAGACCAGACGAAAGCAGCTGTTAAATTATACCTTAATATGTGTAAATGATTTACATTAATGTTCATCAAACGATATATTGAGCAAATCTGGAGGGTCTTTCAAATTAATGTGGCACATTCAGGACAGTAGATGGCCACAAAAGCTCTAATTTTGCCCTTAGTAAGAGAGGAAGAGTAGTTTTTTTGGTCTGCCTTGAGATTATCTATTGCCATAAACTCCGATACAGTAGGTGGCGGTACGCACCTTTAAGTTGGTTTGCGATCCGCCAGTAAATATAAAGAAGAAGAAGCTAGCATCACAACAACTCTGCTAGTACCGTTAGCTCTAAGGAAAGCGAAGTTTGTTTTTTCTTCTGATTTGGGACATATTAACAGGTGAGTTATGGAGCTGACAGCCGACAAAGCGTCTAAATTACGAGTTAATTTTATGTAGCCGTCCCTGCAGTTGCTAAATCGCATATTAATCGCTTTTAGCTACGTGTAAAAACGTTAGCTTGCAGGCTTTAGTTAGCCCCGTTAGCTTCTTAGCTAGCAACATTATCAACTACTGATACCTAATCCTGGTGCAAATGTGAAGTCGTGGCATGCAAAGAGTTGAGTATGTAATAAAGATAAATATGTTGTTTTGATGCCATATTGCCGCCATCTGTATAGCTGCAAGAGAGTTATTGCTACAGCCGTTGTAGATGCAGTTAGCTAAGCAACGTTAGCTATCATTTTCCAACATAAATCGTTAACGTTAGCTGAACCAACATTGCACAAACGGGATTTCTAGAAATGATTTTGTGATTTCGTCTGGACATTAAGGGTGTATAGTTTGTTGCTTGCACAGTTTAGATGTTTTGCAATCGTAATATTTGCAGATTAAAAGGGATTTTTGGAATATAATCTAGGAGAACAGTCCACGTAAAATTACCAAATGATACGTTTGGAATAAAGAAGAAATGAAGAGTGCATATTGGTTTATTATAACACGCCGATCACTGTGACATGAAAGCTGACATGATACAAAATCCCCCAAGAGGGAATATAAAGGTCAGAGTTTACCCACAGAACAGCAGATCTGCATTGCTGCCCAAATAAAAAGCTGGATCCTCAACAAACCTGGACCAGACTGAACCTGCATCTCCCTCCTGAAAGACACCGAGACTCCCAGAGAGCCTAACAAACTTGGAAAGATCAGAAATATCCCCGTTTATGACCAAGAGGTTGCTCTCATGTTGTGGTTTGATGCTGCACAATTGAACAGTACAAAATTGTGTCAGATTTGAAATGTGTTATGGACAACTGGTGGAAAGTTTAACACTTTATACAATCTTTGGTCAAAAGTACACCTGTATATCACTGGACCACTTTTGAGCCTTTTGTGTCTAAATTTTGAATTTCATTATTCTAGTTAGGCCTCAGTGTTTCAAGTTTTTTTTTCTCACCGAAGAACTTTATCATGAGCTGTTGTTACATTTCTATTTTAATTTCTTGGAAACTTAAAAAAAAGGAGCACACTTTCACTCAGCTTGACTTCTTACCGAAATCTATATATTAGAAAAAAAAAAAAAAACAACTCATATTTCTGGCTACGTTGTTGTATTAAGCTGGTAATGTCATTACTCTTGATTGCAGTCAGCCAATATTGACTCTGATTATTTTTCTGCTGGTTCTTCTTATCTTTTTCCAGATTTCCAATAGTCAAGTGCTTAAATGCATCCCCAAAAGCCTGTGATTGCACTGTGTGTGCTGTATGAAAATCTTTCTCTAGAAATATATTGTAAGAGCGGCCACAAGAGGGCATACTTTACCAAATGCGGTATCAATGGAGATGCTGGTGGCGTCTCGTAAGGATCCCATATATTGTAACAGTTGTTCTTTCCTGCGAACTCAAACAGATTTTAGAGCATCGTCCAGTTTGATTTCAAATGGTTTAACTTAATAAACACCATCCTTGTATCCTTCTTGACCCCTTCTCCAGGTCTGCTCATCAACTAATAAATTTTCACCAATGTTGAGATTACACTGAACCACACCGTCTGTTTTTCCTCTTTGATCGTCAATGCAGGTACGCTGGAATTTTCTGATACCCACTCGGACATGTCCTATGTCTTCATCAACGATTCGTCGCAGACCAACGTGCCTCTGTTGCAGGCCTGCATCGATGGAGACCTGCCGTTCGCCAAGAGGCTCCTCGAGACGGGATGCGACCCCAACATCCGTGACAACCGGGGCCGCACCGGGCTGCACCTAGCCGCCGCCAGAGGGAACGTGGACATATGCCGCCTCCTCCACAAGTTCGGGGCCGATCTGTTGGCGACAGATTATCAAGGCAACACAGCGCTGCATCTTTGTGGCCATGTGGATACTATACAGTTCCTGGTTTCCAATGGACTGAAGATTGATATCTGGTAAGAAATGTAATTCTTTCTGATGATAAAGATGATTTTCATAAACCTTTAATCTCAATGAATCTCTTTATCTCTTATGATTTTACCTTCCTATCGCAGCAAGCTTCTCTTGTCTGCTTTCAACTGTTTGAGAAGCTATAAATCACTATTAATTTGTTGTAAAAAGTGTGCCTGAGGTCTACACGTTTTAATGATTACTGAGGGTTAAAAAAAGATCTGACCTGAAGTAAACTGTCCCCAACCCCTTTGATGTGTTACAACTGTGACTTTTTACCAGTGAAGTCATGGCATGCTTATGAAAGAGGCTGGATGTTGGGTTTAAATCCCACCCACATTGCTTTCAATGTCATGATCTTGTGCACTGTTTTACTGCCCTGCAGCACCAGCCATCCTGTTTTAACTCGTCTTGCTGCTGTTTCCATAGTTACTGATAACATGTGAGATTACCATTCAGAATGAGGTGTTCGCTGTTCGCAGTCACTGGGGCGTTTACTCAGGATTGCTCAACTCACACCAAAAAAAAAAAATCTGTGACTCTTTTTGGCCTTCTGAAAAACTGAAACATTTAGATTGAGACAAAGTGTTTGGTTTCAACCAGGATATGCTAGCTGTGGTATTCTGGTGAAAACAGCATTCTGTGGTATGTAAACAGGTTTCTGATCAGTGCAAGTGTCCCATCAGCTCAACCCGCATACTAAACAAACAGAGAGAGTGTGTAATCTGGTGTTTAGGTTAGTCATTTGGCAAAGCAATTTGTGACTGAGAAGTTCAGATGTCAAAACACATACAGACAGGAAACCACAGAAAGCTTTATGTTGGTTTGATGGTTTAAGGAGCTGCAACGATTACTGACAAACGCTAATTAAGGCTGATAATCAGATAATCGTTACAGTAATTCTTGATGTATTCTTCCTCTTTAGTAAATCTTACCTCTTTCAGTTTCTCAAATATGTGGAATTAATTTTCTTCGTGGTAAATAATCATAAACTGAATATCTTTGGGGTTTTGAATTGCTCGGACAAGACAAGAGCTGGTCAAAAGACACTTTGTTTTTTCTTAAACTTACTCTACATAGGATACCTTTTTTTATTATTATTATAATTTATAAATTCTTTTTGTGGTTTACACAGTTGTAATTTATCGTTCTTATTTGCACCTCCATTTGCTGTTTGCACCCCCCCCTTGTGTGTTCTTAGTGAGCTTCTGTAAGAGTAAATTTCTCCATTATGAGATTAATAAAGTCTAATCTGTCACCTCAGGCTGTGGGAAATTATAGCAGGCATTTTTCAGACAAAACAGATTGAGGAAGTGAAGTACATAATAGTTATTCACAGCCCTCGTGGTTTCCTTCCCACCAAGAAAGGAAAACCTTTTTGAAGAGAAAAAAAAAGAGGAAACCTCTGGAGTAGCAGCAGAGAAAACATGTGTCCCATTTGTGGCCTTGCCAGCACACCCCTTTGTATAACAGATGAAAAACAGCTGTTCATTCAACCAACAGATATCTCGGGGATGCTGTGAATGTGTGTGTTTCTCGCTGTCCCTTAAGGTTTTCATTAGCTCCAAACAAATGGAAACATTCCACAACAGTACCAGTGGTTAAATCAGCACACGTAAAGACTGAACAATGTTATCACATGCTTGAAAAGCAAAGACAGACGCGCTGCAGCAGACAAATCAGTTTAGATCCATTACTGTTAAAGGAGGGAAGGACGGATCAGTTACTTAGTAAATCTTTTGTTTAAACATACTGAGACCACAGGGACTCGTGTCTTTTAACACTGTGCAGGCTTATCTTCCTTTATATCTTGTACACTGATAACTGCCAGGAGATGTATGAAAGTCAGCACATTCTAAATTTTTGTTCATGATAGTGATCATTCAGCCCCAAACCTGCAGTAAACAGAGAAAAGCCCTTGAGAGGCTGGAATCTTTCATAAAGACTACTGTCACGGTTCACAGGCAGAGGCTGAAGCGCAGACAAAGTTCACAGCACACAACTAAGTTTATTTACAATAAGTTTAAATACAAATACCCACGAGTGTGATAATATGTACAGCGAAGAGCAACAACTAACCAGATACCCTGAGCAAATATTACACAAAATCAAAGTACTAGGCTCAATAGCTAAGTTATTGGACAGGAACCAGACTAACAGGAAACAAGACTAGCAACAAAACACTAAATGTAGAAAACGCAACTAAACGTAGAGACTTAGTACCAAATTAAGCCAGGGACAAACTAAAGCTACGAACTAATATTACAGGACCAACAAGAGACAAGGGTTACTGACGGAGACTGAGGGGAAGGCTGAGACGGTGCGGCTGGAGGTGAGGCAGATGGTAGCGGACAGGTGTGGCAGTAGATGAGGCTTGGCTGGAGTTGGAGCAGAGGGTTTAGAGCAGCAGAAGGTAGCAGGGGGGTCCAAACTGAGGCAGAGCAAAGACACAATTAGTTCAAGCACCGAAATGACAAAAAGCAGACTTACAGATCTTGAGCAGCTGGGAATAAACTAACTGGGGGTAGTTTACGGTCCGGCGTCGAGCCATGGACTGAAGCTGGTATCTATGGCAGCAAGGAGAACAATGGAGCAGAGTAGACCACACCCCGCTGCAGGTGAGTAGAGTTGATAATCAGCAGATCACCACACCCGTCCGTGCCTCACACACCAGCCTGCACATGCCCACCTGTGTGACAACTACGACTATTCGCGTCTCATAAATAGCCCTGTTTATTCTGAAAAGGAGACTGTGCAGCACATCTTCTAATAGAAAGGTAAGGGGCTGACAGTGGCCTTTCTCGTCTGCTCGTGTTCCAGGAAATCACAGCCCTCCGAGAAGTGACTGATTAAATCCCAAATAGTCCAGAGGGTCCAGTGGAGTCAACTTTATTTCAGAACAGTCGATGCACAAAACAGCTTCGATTAAATGTGAACAAATTTTTTTGAACAACAAGCTCTCATATATGAAATCACTGGAAAGGACACACTGAATGTTGTCCAATTCCACACAAGCTCTGTGCAGGTAAAAGATAAGATAAGATATACTTTTATTGTCCCCGTGGGGAAATTTTTCCTGGACTCCGTGAAAGCCAACATCACAAACAATAAGCTGCCCTGACGTGGGCTCAATAACCAGCAACAGTGAACAAGAACGGAGCGAGTGGTGAGAGACTGAGACTGTATTAATCCGTGAAAGACAAAGGCAGGAACATCCGTCCCAGAACTCGACTAGTTGCATCTTATTGTTCTTATTTGCACCTCCAGTAAGTCGCCATAAATATGTGAAGTCATCCATAAGCGTTCTTTATTCTCTGAATCTGGTGCTAAAGCACTGGTGCTATCGCTGTGTTGAAGGTGTCAAAGATACAACTAGTAAAACTAACGATGCCACATTATGTTGTAATTAACTTGGTCTTTACACAGAATAAACACCGTTATTGTAAGTGTTTTATGATCACTGCGGTCATGACTAATAAACAGTCTGCTGCAGGCCAGCTGCCGGGCATGTCTCTGCAGCAGCTCACACACAGTTCCCACTTAGGCCGAGATCAGACCACACGATTTTCTTTGTCTTTCCGTGTCAGATCGGTCACAGTTTTAGAAACTCTTGCCTCGCAAAATCGTCTCACAATCAAACTAGATTTATGTAGTCTGGTCCTGGCGTTACTCTCCCTTCGACTTTCAAGCGAGCACCACAGCTGGAACCAGTTTACAGGGGAAACCACAGAAGAAGAGTGCTCCGCATTGTACCCCGCCGTGCTTTGGCGACCAGACGGGGGTGACTCTAAATTTCCACATTAGTGAATTTCACAGATTAAAGGTGAGCACAGTGAAGCGTCCCTCCCTCAGCAGAAAACCTCAAAATGTGAAAACAAAGCGATAAAGATCAGCGATAACATCTGGCACAGGGAGTGAGAAACACTGCCAGTATGAGTTATTTTAAACGTGCAGCAGTCAGTTTTGTTTTGTGGTTTCAGTATTGTGCCACCTCATCTAATCTTATTTTATATACAGTGTAGTGCACCCTCACATGCAGACTATAGCATGCCCTGAAAGCTCTGGCACTCTCTTTGAACTGTGTGTGTGTGTGTGTGAGAGAGAGAGAGTGTGTGTGACTAATATTTCTTCTCGTGACTCATGGCATGTGCTGCATCTAACACTTTTGCCTATCCTGCACGACAGCAACCACAACGGATCGACCCCGCTGGTGCTGGCCAAGAGACGCGGCGTCAACAAGGACGCCATACGTCTGCTGGAGGGGCTGGAGGAGCAGGAGGTGAAAGGCTTCAACAGAGGCCCCCACTCTAAACTGGAGACCATGCAGATGGCCGACAGCGAGAGGTAAGTGTGTGTGGGAGGCGCAAATGAGCGGGTTCAAGCCAAACAAATCCAGGGTCATCCGGTGTGGTGTTGGTTGCAAAAAGGGAGATGTTTTGTCAAGTGAAAGCTGCCCCACTTCCTCTGCCATGAGTCGCAAGTTGTAGTTGAGAAATGACTGGAAGTCATTCAGCTGTTGAGTTTCGAAGAGGAAGGAAATGTTGTGTAATAAACCACTCTCTGTAGTAATGTCAGCATGAAGAGACAAACACAAGCTCCCAGAGGTGTTATTCTGTGTGAAAAGGGTCGAGCATTTCAGGAAATAATTAACCCTGTGCCACGTTCCTGATAATCACAACGATGGTGAATGGAAATCCATGTAGGGTCCCATGTTCTGTTGCCAGTACTCTGGAAACGTGTGTCTGATTTGCTCAGATTTGATCTGAAACTTATCTTTGGAAGATACATTCTGAATGTATGTGTGCATTTCGAGATGTTTCTGATGGAGCAGCGTGCCCGCCAGCTGAGCGCCGTTAATCAGCACAAGTGACAAGTTCATTTTAAATCGTTCGTCCTTCTCGCGTGCATGAATCTGACCCCCTGCCTCTCCCTTCTCCAAGTCCCCGCTCACCTCTGGGCTTCACAGGAGTAGCTAACGTTCTGGATTGTGATATTAAAGGTGGTGTTGTCACACAGACTTTTAAAAAGGTCTTTCACTGGCGCACGTCTTTTATGTAGCTCGCAGTTAGGAGGTGTAGTAGCCTCAGACTCACCTCTGGAATCTGGTTAAAACCCAGAACATCCCCAGAGGCAAGATGCTGGGTTTTTCTTTCACGCTTTCTCACCTGTGCTGGCGTTTCACTGTCCAATCACCCAGTCCAATCCTGCTACCCCGCAGCCATCAGATGACCTGTCAGTGTGAAGTGTGTTTTACAGTTCTAAAAGTGCTACTTTTGTGAATGGAGTCTGGTGACTTTGGTCAGAGCAATGTACTGCCTGTTTCTGGTCAAACAAAGCTGATCTGTCTCTTTAACAAAAAAAAAAAAAACAGATCTCTGCAGTGATCCTTCCTGTAATGTTGTCAGACACATATTATAACGTCACATCTAATATTATATTATATCTGAGTCTGTCAGTGGCAGAAACAAATACTTGTAGTGGACGTACATTGATGGCGTGCAAACACCCAAAGGGATTATATTGCATCGTTTCGTAGCTGCTGGCTGTCTCTATTAGTCACTTGGTAAATAGGGTCCATCATCAGGTAATATGTGACTGGAATTGCTCCCGTTTGTCCGGGACATTGAAGTCTTCCAGGACGAGTGGAAAGTAGCATGTCTCTGGTTGTGTTGGTTTTTCCTCTTATGGCCTTGAAGGATAACTTTCATTTTTTACCACCTGGACCTCATTTCTAGCATTAAATACGCCCATTTACTCACCCAGACAACTTTGGTGGCATTTGGAGTCGTTTTGAAGAAATTAGCCCCAGAGGAGCGGCGCATATATCCGTATAATGCGAGTACTCGGGGCATCCATGCGCAGCCTCTATATAACGCATAATCTGCTGCGAAACTCGTTCATATTCCAATATTTTGTTGTGATATGCTGGTGCTATTCCCCTCTGAGCCGGCGGTCGGCTAGTTTAGCTGTAGTTTGGCACAGCTATGGTTCGTTATTGCGTATTTGGAGCCGACCGCCGCAGAGTTAGCCGTGTTGTGGCTGGCTGCTCGCAGCGCGCGGCGTTCGGTAATGACATCATCCACGTCTGAGGTAGTTGCCTAGAGACGCCGGATGTTGATAACATGCCACCACGGGCTCAGTCCTCATTCTTACTGGTTTGACCATGTAGTAAAAATAAAGGCTATGAAAACTGTAGTCACAGTAAACTCCTTGGACCTGTCTGACCTTCGTATACGAGTGAGGAGGAGGAGGAGGAGTGACGGTGTTGTCCTCTGTCTGTCTGTCTCAGCGCCATGGAGAGTCACTCTCTACTCAACCCCAACCTGCAGAGCAGTGAGGGCGTCCTGTCCAGCTTCAGAACCACCTGGCAGGAGTTTGTGGAGGATCTGGGCTTCTGGAGGGTCCTGCTGCTGCTCGTGGTCATTGCTCTCCTCTCCCTGGGGATCGCCTACTACGTCAGCGGGGTCCTGCCTTTCTCCACCAGCCAGCTGGAGCTGGTGCACTGAGGAGGAAGAAGAAGCATGGGGTAGTAAAATAAACAAGTTGTGCTTACTTACAGCTGTGTTTCTACCAGAACAGAAGTCCAGATTTTTGTTGATTTGCAGCCCAGATCTTGTCTTTTTTTTTCTTGGTTGTCTAGACAGAGAAACGTCATATTGTATTGTTAGTGAAAGCAAACAATCCAGAAGAACAAAACTCACTTTCTCAATTAGAAAAATCGTTTCACCAGGAAGAGCCCGGCAGAGTCTTCCTCTGATCCACTGGCTCGCACTAAGAACATGTTGCTCTTATTCCGCATTGTGTCCCCTTGAAAGCGAGATGAAGGTTAAAGCTGCTTCTGAAAATGTGTCGACACAATGACTCAGAGTGAGAAAACACGGCACTCTTGTTCTGTTTAATGCAATTACACGATGTCATTTCCTTCACGCTACGTGTTCTGTTACAAGCTGTACATTGCCAATGTTTTTGTATCCTTTATTTTCTTATTTATCTGACATCTTCTGTATTCATTTTCTCGCACGTGCTGTTTGTTTTGTTAAAATCCAGCGTTTGTCGTATCATCGATCTCTTCTTATTCCGCCTGGAAACAGTGTTGTCGTGGTAACTGAAGGCGGATGCACTGACGTTGTGCAGGATTGTTGTGTCGCCTCTTCGACGCTGACCGGAAAAGCACCTTGACTGCGTGCCTTTGGGAGAGAAAGCTTCATGTTTCCCAGCAGCTCATTCAGACATTCCCGCCAGAAGCATGTTGCATTCACATGTACCGTGTTGTTGGAAACATCATATATAGGCACAAAGCTCCTGAACTGTAGGATTATGATCCTGTTAACGATTATTACTTGTTTTCTTGTATATTCATTTTATCTTAATGTCCTTGAAAGCCATGTAGGTTTTATTTGTCGTTGCTTTTCCACTGTTGATCTTCAGTGTACGATAACACGTTTAAAGTAAATCCTTATTTAATGTGGAAAATGAATAAAATCATGCCTGTGTATGATTCTCATCAACAAGAAGAGCAGCCATATTGTCAGATTTCTCTGCTCACCTGTGCATTCATGCACCAGTCACGTGTCTATAAGGGTTAAGGTGAAATTTCATTAGTACTTGTTTTCTCTAACATTTCTCTGTTGCTCCTTGGCGAACGTGCAGTGGAGGGGTAATAAACCTTTAATACACTTTCAACGACTGACGGGAACAGGAAAAGGAAGCACCACTCTGAGAGTGGGAGTACAGTTTCTGTAATGCTCTAAACCGCAAGTCTGATATTTTGCAGATTCAGACTTCTGATGACTCATGTCATGGCACAGGTGCACCACTTACAGTATCCTTGATTGCTTATTAGCACTTCCTGTTTGCGGATTAACGGACATTTATTGGCAACGGGGATACTGATGTCATGTGAAAGTCACACTGAATCTTTTTTTAAATAAACAACCCAGATTTTAAACAAATTAAAACTCAAACAGAGTTCAACCATTTCCAAACGAAGTGTTTAATACCGTGTCGTAATACCCTTTGTTTACCTGTGGAATGATCCAAACAGGTGTTTTTGGAGCGTTCCACGTCTTTCCCAGTCTTTAGTTGCTCCTGTCTCAACCTGTTTGAAACGTGTCGCTGCATCAGATTCAGCAGATAATCACAAAAATGAGTGAAGCTGCAAAAGGTAAGGTAAAAACATGAAATATGTTGACTTTGTGCTGTTTTCAGTTGAGTTATCATGTGTATGGTTTTGGAATCGGGGTTGAACTAGCAGAGATTAAAAAGGCAAAAAACCTGCTGTGCATCACTAGAGGACACTAATTTAGTGGGGGGGAAGCCAGAGAGGTTTACAGCTGTTATTATTAGATTAGGCTCTTTAAAAAAAAAAAAAAAAAAAAGCCTTTCTCAGCCTTCCCCACATTCAGAGTGCTTCTGAGGCGGCTTCCTGCTGAACTGTTCATTTATAGAAAACTCACACGCTCGTTTCCTCCTTTGTGCTGAACTACAGAAGGCGGTCGCACACACACGCTGCCGACTTCCCCGAGGAATTCAGAAGCGTCAGCTGAGATCATAACTGTGCCTGAGCGCACACCACACGCGCCGAAGAAAACTGGTCTACGTGCACAATGAACAACGAACACAGGCAGACAAAATGAGCCTTTAATCATTGAAACATATACGCCTTCACACTCGTGCATGTGTTTGCAATAAGGTTATTTCAATTCAAACAAATGATAGTTTAGTAATTGGTAGCTACGTAACTGGGCCTCTTTCCCCGGTGCAAACGTGAGTCATGATGGCCACTGGAGAGGGTGGGGCGCAGTGCTAACGGGTAGCTGTCAGAGACGTGGGTACATGACGATGAAGCCAAATATGTGGATCCTTGTGACTGCTGAGTGGTGCAGCTGGTGAAGGTTGTGCCTTTATCACCTCGGCGCTGCTCATCCATCATGAATAGTTTCACTTGCTCATCATTTTTTCCCGCAAGAAAATGACTTGGCCCTGGTAATTTTCCACGTTCACAGATGGTCTCAGCTTTGTGTAAGATGAAGCAAAACATACAGACCTGGGTGGAGGGGCTGGCAGGGGTGGTGCATGTCCTGTAACTCGACCTGTTTCTGAGTCTCTGTCGGCTGAAGGAGGAGGAAACGCCACATTTGTGTCGTTGTGTTTGGTTAAATGTTTCCATAATGAGGCTGATAAATATAGAAAACTACAGGTGGCTTCATGTTTCTCTCCACATGGAGCGAATCTGCTGCTGGAAAAGACACACTGACAGTCTGTCTCTATCTGTCTGTCTGTCTCTCTGTCTCTCTCTTTGTCTGTCTGTCTCTATCTGTCTCTCTGTCTGTCTGTCTGTCTCTCTCTTTGTCTGTCTCTCACTCTCTCGATCTGTCTGTCTGTCTCTGTCTATCTGTCTCTGTCTCTCTCTGTATCGCTCTCTGTCTGTCTGTCTGTCTGTCTCTCTCTCTCTCTCTGTCCGTCTGTCCTCTCTCTGTCTCTCTCTATCTGTCCGTCTGTCTATCTCTGTCTATCTGTCTGTCTGTCTCTGTCTCTATCTGTCTGTCTCTGTCTATCTGTCTCTCTGTCTGTCTGTCTCTGTCTGTCTATCTGTCTGTCTGTCTGTCTGTCTGTCTCTCTCTTTGTCTGTCTGTCTCTC